>NC_056732.1:81564952-81719952 GCF_019279795.1 Protopterus annectens | reverse complement strand
AATCCTGTACTTTATGTTGGTTTCCAGGCAACAGTAAAATAGCAGAAGTAGATAATTCGTTTTCCAGTCTTCCACCAATTAGAAGTTTAGCTGGTGAGGGTTCAAGTTCATGAAAACAAGTATTCCTATATTCTAGAACTGTGACATGACAATCCTTATAGAGTCTGCTATAGCTTTTTTCTTATAAGAATTTACACTGTTTGAATACTCAGCTCAAATTGTACATTTGAATGCAGAGAGCCTGGATTAGACTTTACATATCTGAATTCCCAAACACAGACTTCCATGTTCTTGAGTTTTGAACTACTTATATTGTCAAATATGAAAACATAAAGTAACCATTATCCCAAGAATATAGACTTCAATGCATTAATCCTAATTGCATTTATTCTGTCTCTTTCTGGAATTTTGAATTATAGTAATTATACAGTAACAACTCATTGTCATTCAAAAATGTGCACACTGACTGGGCAGCCCAATCAGCATGCCCATTCTAGATCTAGCATATAGCAACAGAAAAAAGCCCTGCCACTCAAGTACCACTGAGCGGCCAGACTTTCCTATTAGAATATGCATACAGGACAGAGCAAAATACAAGAAAAATCAAGTACATTGTGCAAAACTAAAGAAACAGAAACATACTTGATTTACTTTGTATTTTTGCTCTGTCCATTCTAAAATCTCGGTAGACTCTCGTACCTCACAACTATCCAGATTTTCGCAGAATGGATTTTTTCCTCATTGTTTTGATCTTTGCTTCATAAAGATTTAGTTTTCTAGCAAGTCACTGGGGACTGAAGTCATTAAATCATGTCAGACATTTGAGGTTTAGGCTTCATATCCTTCAGAAAATGTACGCTAACATAAAACCTTCTGTTCCAGCAACTTTCTAAGTTTATAAGATCAATAAAATGTGTCATTATTTTTGGACTTTTGTTTCCCCATTATGTTGGGCTTTGTCCAGGTTTCTTGCTTTAACAGTCTATACTGGCAGGGAGAGAGAAAAAAAAACAGCAGTGGAGATTCTGTTTTATCATTTGTTTCTGCTGAACAGCACTGATGTACTGTGTAAGCATGGAAACATGAAGTCTCATACGTATGCAGAGTGCATCAGCAAATGAGGTAGAGCACTACAACACCATTGTACAAAGACATTATTTAAGAAAGGTAAGCAATTTCTTTCTTAAATAATGTCATTGTATAATAGCAATAACTCACAACTGGGTGTGGGTATCACAGGATTTACCCATGGCTGGCTGTGTTTAATTACTCAGGCTTCACCCTCAAGATCTAACCATACAAACTGTGAGTTAATTATGTGATGGGTTATTGCTTAATTATAATGCACACATAGTATTTTGGCTTTCTTGAACTAAAAGAAATCTGCCACTTCATCTCCCTGGACAAAGATGCTAATTAATATTAGGATTGTCACAAAGATGCAGATTATTTTTAAGCTTGTCATGGAGACACTAGTTAATGTGCCTTCTTCTGTTCTGCTGTTATGGTATATTTTGCTTTTGGTGAAAATTTTACTGCTTCTTCTTTCTGAGTGAAAAATCCTGACCGATATATATCTCTTGCTGTGTCTTTGCACTTTATTGTTTCCAGATATGATTAATGTATCATGTCAAGGATTTGCCTTCCCAGTTGATTTGGAACTATTACTTTTGTCAGCAAGCCCAGAGCACAGCTCATTTCTCCTTGAAAAAATAAATAAGTAAAAATAAATTGACTTCCGTACTCATGACCTTCCTCATGTCAGCTTCACAATGGAACATTTTTTTGCTTATAACTCTACATCAGTGCATCTGTGAAATCCTTTTACTTCTTTTTCTGTCATCATTAACTTTAGAATTATCCAAAGAATCTCTTAATTATTTTTTCTAGCAATTTTTATACTTTTCTGGCAAATACACTCTATTCAAAGTATCAATGTGTAGTTTCTTTTCAAGTCTGCATTTCACTTTCGGATCATACCTTTATTCAGATTACACTTTTGTAGATTAAGTAACAATTTCGGCAGTCTTGGTGATATCTTGTACAAGAAATTTCAGAATATGACATTTAAAGGTATATGGTCTAATTCCATATTAATGGAATTTCCCATATTCATACACTATTGCTAACAGTTCCTTTTCTATTTGAGCATTTCTCTTTAGTGTATCTAAGTTGTTTCATTAACATCTCACATGCTGAATCAACTAGCCCTGAAAACGGATGGCTCTGGAGCTTTGGGTCCATACCTGAACAACGCTGGAAGCTGAGGGGGCTACACCACAATGAGGAGGAGGGCTGCTGCTGCAGTGGCACTGGAGCCCAGGGTAAGGGTCGGGGTGAAGCTACTGTAGGTGCAGGTCCTGGTGTTAGTAGCAAATATTCAAATGAGAACTTTGACATCCCAAGCTTCCTGCTCAACCCCAAGATAACTAAATTAATGATTTTTACCTCAAAAAGTTGCCAAAAATCAAAAGCAATCTTTCTTCATAAAATCAGCAAATAATACTGTCATTAAAACTATAGCTCACAGTAAAATTCCAGGTGCTATAATTGAGGACAATCCCAAATCTGACCAGTATATATTGCACACCATTAAATCTACACACCAGAAACTAGGCTTCCTTTATAGGATCAATGGATTCCTTATAGATATTACAAGAAAAACTCTACCCACCACCTTCTTACTGCCAACTCTCTTATATGCCACTCCTATCCTAACAAACTTAAACAATACTCAAAGAAAGAAACTTCCCTCCTGCTATAATAAAATTGCTACCAATCTCCATCATAGGACCTACCATTGCCATAGCTTAAAGCAATTAAACTGGCTTGAACTACACAACTACCTAACATACTCACAACAAACTAAAGCACACAAACTTATTCATCACCCAGAAAAATGCCCTGCACCAAAAAAAAAAAAAAACATATTACTGTCCTACTATCTAGCAAGGGATCTCTGTTCTAGCAACAAATTTTTAATATTCATAAATAAGTCATGTAATGTTGCAGGAGACTCACTCTACTCCCAGTTCATTGATAAACTCTGAAAAAGGGTCCCCACACAAATAAAAATCTCCAACAAACTCAACAGTTTTAAACCACTGCTTAAATAACATCTTAACCAAACCTCATCCTGCCCATGGTCATCACAAGGTTAAGACTTTGTTTTCCCATACAATACTTCCCTTAAACAGAATACTTTCAACTTCTCACTGAAATGACAAAACAGTATTTATACATAACTGCTGCCTATGCAATCCATTAACTTGCACATGGGGTTTCTCTTTAGTAACTTCCACCTTTATAAAATCTTAGAATATATAAATGTTACTGTTGTAGCGTATAAATGTAAATAGAAATGCAGCTACTGTTTGTGTATAAATGTAAATAGAAATCTAACTACTCTTGCGTTTAACTGAAACTAAGTATAAATACAATGTAAACAAATGGAGCTTTTCTCTCCAGGCCTCCACTGAAAATGGGTATTACCTATTTGGACTTTCCCAATAAACAAAGATAAATAAATGAATTTTGTGACTCTATATATGTTCCTGTACCTTACTCTGAAAATAATCTTGGAATGTGTATTTAAATATACCCACTCTGAGATCACACTATAGTAGGGAAAGGGACTGTATCCTTCCCAGCTATAAAACGGAGTTTGTTGATATTTTGTAGCTATTTTTCATGTCAGTTTTAACAAGATATCAATTTAAGTATGTATATATATATATATATATATATATATATATGTATATGCAGTTATATAAGTAAATCTTCATAACAGTAGCATGTTTGAATGATCACTGCTGCAATAGCCTTAGCTGTATGACTCTGAAAAAAAATCAAAGAACTGGGTCCTTCATAGCTTTCACACCAACTAAGAAACAGAGTGTAGTGCCCTGAAAGAGGTTTATCCTAGGTATATAAAAATAAAAGTTCTCACCCTTCGAAATAAAAGGCATACAGAAATAAGGGGGATGGATCGAGGGAGCAGCTACTGCAACAGTGATCATTTGAACAGCTGCTGTTATGGTAGGTTTAATATGTTCAGCATTTGATAACTGCTGCAGTAGCCTTAGCCATATGGATAGAATACCATAGCTATAATAACTGGGAGGAAGAAGGATGAGGGTCCAGCAGCTCCTGGAGACTGGTAATAGCAAAGCCTGCTGCAGACCTAGAAAAGGAATCTAGTTTGTAGTGCTTTACAAAGGTATGTATGGAGGACCAAGTTAATACTTATAGAATCCACTCCTTTACAAAAAACACTGATGAAGTCATGGCTGTGGTTGACAATGACTTGACCCTGCTTAGAACTGCCTTATCATGGTAGGTATAAAAAAAAAGAAAATGCTGTTTTACAATCATTTGAAGATAGTCTGCTTTCACACTTTTTTTCTTTCTTTCAAAAATTAATAATCAGAGTTTCTGAAGGCTTTAGTTCTGTCAAGATGCTATCTGAGCTATCTGTAGACATCCAGAGTATAAAGTATCCTTTTTTTCTGCATTTTACATTCTGTAAAGAAGACATGGAGTTTGATAACATCAGTCAAAGTGATCTGAGATACAACTTTAGGCATAAAGAAGGATTAGTTCTCAAAAAAACTTGTCTTTGTGAAAAATGAGATAAGGCTGATCCACCATGAGAATTTGAAAATCAGACAACCTTCTTGCAG
Source organism: Protopterus annectens (assembly GCF_019279795.1). Classification (NCBI taxonomy): domain Eukaryota; kingdom Metazoa; phylum Chordata; order Ceratodontiformes; family Protopteridae; genus Protopterus; species Protopterus annectens. The sequence continues at coordinate 81,715,270 of NC_056732.1, read as the reverse complement.
AAGTCGGAGCAATCATATTTTTTTCTTCTCACTGCATACACACTGGAAACTCACTCTTGCCTTCTCCATTCACCTTCCCTACACTCAGGCTCACTCCGCTCCCCTACCCTACCCGCATTTCCCACCCACCCTGCCTCCTTAGCTATATCCTTATCAACCTAATCTCTACCCGTCTTTTCAGCCTATCATAACAGTCTCATCCTTACTCTATCTCCTCCCTCTGTCCTAATCCTCACCTCTCTTTTTAGCCTATCAAAACCGACACACCCTTACTCTTTCCCCTCCCCCAAACTCTCTCAACTAACACATCCTTACTCTTTCATCCCCTACACCCACCCATTCAATGCCTCCAATACAGCTCTCTCAATACTGCCTCAGTCTACTGTCCATCCTCTAGTAATACATCACTTGCAGCCACTCATCCACCTCTTTCACACTCTAAAACCTCACTCCTTCATCCTTTCTCCACCCAAATCTCACCCCACTGAGACCTCCTCCCTTCCATAACCCCCCTTATCTTCAAGACAGCCCATTTTCCCTCTACTTTTCATACCATGTATCTCAACATACTAACAAACTTTATCCTACTTCACCTATCCTACATGACTTCCTACCACACTCACCCTACTTACCACAAAAAAATTACCTACACTCTCCCAAGTACCTAACACCCATACCTTTACCCTCTCACACTCCATTTCTCCCTTTTTATTCCATCTCTCATACTACCTTCTCTAGAAAACCAAAGTCCTCTCTACCAGCCCCACCTACCTCACCCAAAATCAAACCAAAACATCTCATCTACAGCTCATACTCTCCCAATCTCACCCTACTGGTTAAAACTCTACTTCTAAGTGATGACATACATCCTAGTCCAGCCAGGTCCCTCCAAATCACCCTCCCCTTCTACTCTAACAAATCCTTCCTCCTCCACCCCTACCACCTCAACCCCTCCTGCTCTATTAAAACCGTATCTATTTTATCTATTAACATACAAAGTCTGGTAAATAAAACAACCGACCTTCATGCATTCATTCCCATCTATACTCCACACATCTTAATCTTGTCTGAAACCTGGTTTAAACCCCATATCTCAAATAACATCATCCTATGCACTGGCTACAATATTTATTGTCAGGATAGAATCTCAAAGAACGGAGGAAGTGTTGCCTTAATCTACTCTGAAGAACTTAGCCTCTCTCCCTTATCTATACACCCACCTGATTTCTCCCCTGACAAACTACTCTTACTTAACTGCCACATAAACACCCACAAAAAGTTTGCTATTGCTTCCATCTGTATCCCACCTGGCAAAAATATCCCTACTCTTGAAACATTTTATCATGGATCTCCCAAAATATACGCTATGAAACAATAATGCTGGGTGATGTAAACATCACCTGGAAAGCACTTAGTGCTAACTCCCCAAACCAAAGCCTTAATATCTTTGGCTTCATCCAACTCATAACAACTGCAACACACGTAAATAAGCTATCCAATACCAGCACTATCATTGACTGGATAATGACTAACAACCCTCCTCTCTATCACAACCCCAAGATACTTCCCAATACCGTAAGTGACCACTTCCCTATTTATATTAAAAGACACTTCCCTCATCTAGCTAGGCCTCATGTCTATAGAGACTGCTGTAATCTGTCTAGTTTCAACCCCAAGACTTTTAATGACAGACTCTCATCAATAAACTGGTCCTGCCTGGATAATCTCCCTCTTAAAATTCAACAACATCTTCTTAGACATTCCTAACTCACTAGCTCTCCTTCAGAAAATCAGAATAAAATCTAATTATGCCCCCTGGCTGACAAAAGAAACTTGCTCCGTTATGCATCAGAGAGATGCTGCATGGAACGCTTTAATAAAATCAAAATCCCCTACCTACGTTCAAAGATACAAAGAACTCAAAAAAAGAAACAAAAAAAAAACACTTCCTCAATGATAAGAAAAACTTTTTCTTTAAGGCCCAAAGTAGCCATCACACTAATCCCACAACTTTCTGGAGAGCTTTAAACTCACTCCTACACCCTGGAAATCCCCAAGTTCCTAACCCCTACCCTAAATTGTCAGCACAGGATACCACCACCCTCCTCAATCATTACTTCATTGATACAATTCAAAAGCTTACCAACTCTAACCACAACTCTAATGCTGCTGTCCCTCACAAATACCTTGTGACCTAACCCTCTTCTCCCTTAAACCCATACCCACCTCATATATAAAACCCCTCCTCCAAAAACTCAAACCATGTTCCCCCTCCACTGACAAGCTACTCCCCACTATCTCAACCTTGCAGCTGACTCTTTTGCCTACCTATTCTCAATACTCATCAATAGATCTATTAGGGAAGCTTCTGTACCTGACATTTGGAAAACATTTTATGCCATACCACTCCACTAAGGTGGCAATTCTACCAACCCATCAAACTACAGACCCATAGCTATACTCTTCCCCTCTCTAAAATACCAGAAACATGCATACATACCCAGCTTCTCAAATACCTCATCCAAGAAAGCCATCTGACACCTACCAAAGATGGTTTCTGACCAAACCATAGTACCACAACTGCTCTTCTATCTTTCATTAACACCATGGCAAATGCCTGGGATAATAATAAACTTGTATCATGTCTCTTCTTGGACCTTTCAAAAGCCTTCGACACTGTCTCCCACTTTAAACTCCTAACCAAGCTAGCCAACCTTAATCTCTCATCCTCTACTCTTGAATGGTTCTCTAGTTATCTCTCAAATGCAAGGCAATCAGTCAGATGGCACTCTTCCTGCTCCCCTTACCTCCCCATCCATACAGACATTCCTCAGGGCTCCATCCTGGGATGTCTTCTCTTCAATATTTTCACCAATGACCTCTATACCTGTTGATCTCACTCCTCTGTCATTCAGTATGCGGAGAATTCAACACTCATCTCCTCTTCTGAAAGTACCTCTCAACTCTACACTCTTACCCAAGACTTGGTTATCTCTGTTGAAACATGGCTTACTGAAAACCAGCTTAGTCTTTATCCTAAAAAAATAAACTCTTTCTTCCAAAATCTTTCTCACACCTCAAACCTACCTTCCTTATAACACCACCATAAATGTTGAATCCCACACTAAACTACTCAGAATGATAAGAGATGGTGAATTAAAACTTGACCTCCATGTCCAACAGTCTATAAAAAAAAAAACAACCGAAAACCCGGTCTCCTTTTGTGGAATAGCAAATACCTAACAATAGAATCTACAGTATCCTTGGCTCAAGCTTATTTACTTTCAAGTCTACTCTATGCTGCCCCAACCCTTACCAACCTTCAATCCTATTTAACTACTAAGTTGAAACAAACATACAATAAAATTGCTAAATTTTCTGCAAACCTACCACATATCTCTCACCACTGCCTGGCTCTAAAACACCTACAGTAGCTCAAATTCCCTCACCAACTTCAACTCTCCCAACTTCATATAACTCACTTTGTACTCAACAAATCTACTCCCTGCCCCTCTTGAGACAACATTGTATCTTACTATACCCCTACACACCCACTTGGAGCACCAGCTACCATGTTCTTCAAATATGCAAACCCAATAAAGTTATTCAACCACCATGTTCTTCAAATATACAAACCCAATAAAGTTATTGGAAAACTATCATATAAATACTCTGTATCTCAAGGCTGGAACAAACTCCCACCCAGCATAAGAAGGATTATTCACTCCAATACTTTCAAAAAATAACTAAAGAACTTTCTAGCTAACTCTTGGATTTGCCCTTGTCATGACCAAACTTAAACCCCCAACTTTCCCCTCTTTCTACCTCCTTCAGCCCCTACTACCTCAACTAACTCTTTCAGGTGGTTTGGCTTAATGGCCAAATAGTTGTATTTCTTCTCCACCATTTTTACTTGTAAAAACTCTCTTAACAAATTTGGCTTGACATAACAGCTCTAATTTTTTATTTTTTTTTATTCACACTTAGTTTGAGAAAAAAAATAATATGCTTCATGTCTAAGAAAATGTTGTTAGTTTTTGATTTTCTCAAATGTGTAACTTTCTTCTATATTTACTGTCACTGCTACTCAGTTGTACTCCATTGTACTTCATTATAACTGCCATTTATTTTTCTATTTTTACTCTGTGTAACTCCATTGTAATTGCCATTTGTTTTCTATTGTACTTTATGTAACTTTGATTTTTACTTTGACTTTTGTTATTGGCCGTATTTTATTCTATATTATTGTAAAATCTACATGGAGCATTTCTCCCCAGGTCTCCGCTGAAAATGGGCTTTATGCTCAGTTGGGCCAACCTAATTAACAAATGTCAAATAAATAAATAAATAAATAAATAAATAAATAAAACTGTCTTATTTGTTATGACCCATGTTATGATCCTCAAATCAGCTTGATGGGCTGGTTCAGATGCAGTAAAAGTTATTTTTTCCAAAATAAAGTTAAAATCTTAAGAAGAAGCCACATATTTTCTTGGTGGTCTGATATGCTGATATGCAAGACTCCTTTCAAAATCCATGGGTAGCTATGCTGAAATGAACCTTGACACAGGAATAAGGAAGGCCAGAGGATAATAACACACACAAATATTGTAGAACCAGAGAAATACTAGCCTAAAAATATTCTGGCTCTTGTTTTAGCATTAGCTAGAAAATCTTTTCCATTAGTAATATATGATTCCTAGCAGGACGTTTCTTTGCCTTCATTAATATCGGCTGTATATCCTCAAAGAATATGTGCCTAAAAGGTATTAAAATCATGCAGTTATTTGAAGTTGTTTCGGGTCAGGGTGTAACAAACAACCTATCTTGTGGGAGTAGGTCCATTCCATGAGGAAGTTTGTGGCAAATGCTCTTAGCCATTTCCAAAATTAGAGAGAACCACTGTTGCCTGAGTCAGAAGGGAGTTGTGACACTGATCTTTGGAGAGTCCTTCTGAATCTTTAGAATGACCCTAGATATTAGTGGAAATGACTGAAAAGTATATAGGAATATTACTGTTTAAGGAAATGGAAAAAAATATGTTTTTTTAACCCTGCTTGCAAGGACTCCTGGAGCAGAATTTTCCCAGTTATTAGTTGTGAATGGTGGTGAATAAACCTAGCTGACATATTCCCCACAGCAGGATCAATTTCTAATTCAGTTTCCATTTGTGAGGGTCTGCCTGGTCCTGCTTGGCTTGTTTGCCACAACTGTTTTGCTGTTACAGGATGTAATATGCCTGTAGTGTGAGAGTGTGCTGAAAAGCTATATCCTAGGCTACTGTGGCTAGTCTGCAAAGACAGTAAGATCGTGTTTCTCTCTATTTAGGCACCACATCACTATGTCTGTAATCAGATGTAGCAGTCCAGGGGACCAGAGATGATTGAGAGAATTGAGACCAGTTATTACTGCAAACATCTCTTTTATGTTTATATGTTTTGGTCTGTCTTTTTTAATCCAAAGACCCTGCATCAACACTGCTTCTCAAGCAAGGTCCAAGACATCTGTAGTTACAGACTGTACTAGAGGTGGAAGGGAAAATGGGAGACCTGGATTCAGATGAAACTGTTCTCTCCACCAAAGCAGTTCCATTCTTTCAAATCCCAGCACACGAATCTGAAACATCAGGAGATGTTGATGATGGGACCATACACATTTTGTACTATTGAATCATTCTCATGTCTACAGAAATCATGGGAATCATGGATGCCATGAATTATAATATCATGGGAAATTCCCTTGCTGACACTTTGGACTGAATGAAAAAAAACTCATCTAGATTTAGCTCTATTCTTTCTAGTGGAAGAAAGGCTCTTTGAAATGAGGTATCTAAGAGATGCATCTAGAAAACAATCCTGTGAGAAGGGGTCAAGCAAGACTTATGGATGTTCTCTTGAAACTCCAGTCTTTGAAGGAGACCTCTAACTCAAGTAAGAGATTTCGGACACTTTGAAAAAGATAAGCAAGTCAACTAAAAATGGGGAAAAATGGAAAAATGTGAATACCTTGCCATCTGCAATATGCGATGGATGGAGCTAGACTCTGTGAATGCACTTTTTTCTCTAAGACGTTCCTATCCTTTACAGAGTGGGAGGGGGAGGGATTATTGTTTACTTAAGCAATAACCGATGATGCGGTGTGGTATATTGAAGATTTGCCCATGGTTGGTGTGGTTTAATCACGAGGGCAAAGCCCGAGTGATTAAACAAAGACATTCGTGGCTAAATTTCAATATACCACAACCACGGAGTCAGTTATTGCTATTATACAATGACATTATTTAAGAAAAAAATACTTACTTTTCTTAAATAATGTCTTTGTATAACTGTGCATTACTGTTCTTCTGTTGGTTGTGGTACACTGCTTCCCTGTTTTGATGTACTGAGCATGCATATGGGACTTGTGTACCATGCATACCCAGTACATCACTGCTTTGAAATGGAAGCAACAGAGAAAAAAAGTCTCCATTGCTCCATTTTTTCTTTTTCTTTTTTCTTTTTTTTTTAATTTGTTAAAGAAAATGTTTTGAGGACTTTATACCAATGGAAAAAAGTCCAGGCGACCAGACCTTTTTCCATTGGTATATTGTGGTATTTACAACAGGCATGCTGGCCAATCACTGTACACGTTTTGAAATATTAATGGGGGTGGTCAGGGGGTCATTGTATAATTGATGTTTAGCAACAGTAACATTTCACAGAGAACTCACTGCAGGGTTAGATCTGAGACTGGAAAATAAAAAAATATATATAACTCTCACTTTTTATAATCTATCTGCTTTTTTATGGGCTGTCTATCATGCAAGTTACAAATTCTAATAAATGCGTCCTCCAATGTTGGAACAACAGGAGGAGTAGTTGTTGGGTGATGATGTTCTAGTTGTAATAAATTATACTATATTTTAAGGAGAGTTGAATATTATTATGTTCCCACTGGTTCATTCTGGATTCTTCTAAGTGGCTATCAGAAGAAACACTCTCTTCAGAATCAGAATAAGTCACCTGAGGAGAGAAAGAAGAATTTGTCCTCTTAAAAAATATTTTCCAGTTCACTGAACTGGGAATCATCAGAAAATGAGGGATTCTTTTTTCTGTTACCAGTAACATTGGAAACAGAAGGGACAAGAACCTTAACTAAGCTTTGAGCCAAGTCCAGTAATTCACTCCTGTCCAAAGTAACAGACATGGGAAGACAAATGTTTAACTTTCTGCATCTTTTTGACAGGAATTTCTTTGGAAGTAGTCCAACACCTCTCAGACAAATCATCCCCGAGGACAGCATTCCCATTACAGAGTGTTTTTGTCCCCTGCCAAGGGCTCACCATCAGCCACAGAGGATAAGTAGCCATGGTAAAAAGGGAATAGTCTTAAGGAACCAGAAATGGCCACAGCACAGTCACCCATCTACACCCAAGACAAATTGTTTGCATGCTGAAAAGGTAAAGGATACTTAGAACCTTTTTTTTCTTTTTGTGGCTGGAAGAAGGAAGAACTGAGGAACCAGTAAGTTGTTTCATGGTGAAGCTGAAAATGATGACAGGCTGACAGCAGTATTAAGTGAAACAGGTAAGTATTAAGAAAGTAGATTTTCCACCAAAAAGCACAGTGAAAGCATTTTAAACATCTACCCCAGCCCTCAACATACCTCTCAACTGTCCAGATTTTCACAGAATGCCAACATTTTACCTCATATTTTTCGTCTGTTCCTCATACAATTTGTGGTTTTCTGGCAAAACACTGGGATGAGCTGTAGACTGCAGTCATTAAATAATGAGTACATTTGAATTTCAGACTTCAAATCCTTCATAAAATGCATGTTAATACAAACCTTGTTATTTTAGCAACCTTCTAAGTTTATAGGAGCAATATTTAAAATCTGTACCTATTTTTCGACCTTTCTTCCCCATTGCATCAGGTTTTGTCCAGACTTTTTACACTAAGAAGTTGAGATGTATGAGATGGCCATAAAGCCTAAAGAAAAAGGGGAACAAAGGATCAAAACAGGGACAGATTTAAAATATTGGCCTGCTGCATTGGGCCTCATAAGACCCCAGGGTAGGCATTATTTACACAGTATTATACGCCTTGTTGTGCGTTATTGTTTGCATACCAACTCTGGGATCACCCACCAGTGGGAAAAGGGCAAACTCCATTTTCAAGATTTTGTGTTTTTGATATGTTGTGTTTCCATATTTTTGTTCAGTCAAAATGCATGGAACCATGCACACAATTGTGTGTGCCTATCTACATATATATATATATATATATATGGATCTAAGACTGTTGAATGAAATTCAACAGTCCGAATCCAACTTCACCGAACACACTTTAATGAAAGCGCTTCGCTAATGTGTGTCAAAAAAAAAAAAGAAAAACAACAAAAAAGCATTTATGCAGAGGGGCTACACCCCCCCCCCATGAGGGGGGTTGTGCCCCCCACACCCCCAACTTTATTATTCTCACTCCAAGAAGGAAAACATTCCCTTACCTGCACCGTAGCACAATCTCCACAACAGTCATTTCCTCACCACTCCCTCTGGCTGCAGACATACTTCCATAAACGTGCTTTTTCGGTTAAAAGCACTTTCGCGAAAGTATGCCCGGCCATTTCCCGTTCGTTGAAAAGCACCATCGCGCATTAGTCCTAGACCCATATATAATATATACATATATATATATATGTATATATTATATATATATATATATATATATATATATATATATATAATATATACACACATATATATATATATATATATATATATATATGTATATATATTATATATATATATATATATATAATATATACATATCTATATATATATATATATATATATATATATATATATATATAAACTTTAAAATGTTAAGTGCTATATTAGGATGTCAATCACAAATCATGCTACATCACAGGGGAGTCCTGCGTTAGTTAAACTTGCACCCTTTCAGGACCTTTATTAATGCCCATTCTAGAGGTTCAATAAGGTGAGATTTGTTTGTTTTCAAAATAGTATAAACTGATACTTTGTAAAACATTGAAAATGTTTGTACAGTAAACTCTTAGTTAACTGGCACACCCATGGGGATTGGTAGATGCCGGATAAGTGTAGATTCTGGTTGCTTGAGAGTTACCATTAAAAATAGACCTGACAAATACTGTACCCCATACTATACCATACCACACCATAAGCACTGTATTGATTTGATTTTAATATTGAAATACAGTAATTAAAAGCCTGGCTGGAATAATATTTTAAACTTATATTTCCACTAGAAAGCATGTCATACAAAACAGTTTTCAATGGCAAGCTGAGTGGATTGGAATTGAATGACTTGAATATATATATATATATATATATATATATATATATATATATATATATAGATAGATAGAGAGAGTGAACACATGTATGAAAGCAGAAGCGACTCTGTGTGAGAGATCGGAGAGATGTATGAAAGCTGAAGAGTGTGTGTGTGAAAGATCTGAAAGAGAAAAAGTGAGTGAATGCATGTATGAAAGCTGAAGACACTGTGTGTGTGTGTGTGTGTATGTGTGTGTGTGTGTGTGTGTGTGTGTGTGTGTGTGTGTGTGTGTGTGTGTGTGTGTGTGTGTGTGTGTGTGTGTGTGTGTGTGTGAGAGAGAGAGAGAGATAGGAGAGAGAATGTGCAATCTGATGCAAACTGATGGAGTATGGAGCGAGTGTTGACTTGTTAGGTTTGACTTGTTCTCAGGATGGGGAGAGAGGGAATTTATTTGTATCTTTCTTTTTAAAACTCAGACTCTAAAAATGTAAGGTATGTTTGTGAGGGGGGAAAACAAAGTGCAACATATGAAAAACTGAATTGTTCATACTGTACTGTATTTCTTTGATTTTTTTCTGGTTGCTTGACAGTTCTGGTTGCTTGAGTTCTGGTTTACTGAGTGAGTACTGTAATCATATAAATACATAGCTAGACAAATAGACAGATATGTAAAGAGAGATCTACTTCTAAATTTCAAAGTTTCAAACTTCAAACTTCAAACGGCAGAGACCAGAAGATCGAAGTTTTGAAACTTCAAAAAATAAATAAATAAATAAAAAAAAAATGTTTATGTTGCCCCTAGAGTTTAAGGGCACCTTCCACACTCCCAAACCATTGCCATCTCAAGCAAACATCAGTGGTTTGGGTGTCAAGCCCTTCAGAGATTTCTTACCACCAAAGAGCATTCCTCTTAAGGGCTTTCAGGGATTAACAGATAGGTAATAGTTCTCTTTTACTGGGCAAATAAGTTACCTTCGGGGAAAAGGCTTTCACATTTTACTTTTATGACAGAAACCTAACATTTCTCTGTGATATAACTTAAAGTGAGTAAAACATGTTGTATGGGCTGTCATGTGACTTTTAACCACTTTTACTGTGAAGTGTTGACTCAAATGGGGTATCTATTAGAGTAATGTAAATAGTTATTTGAAAATATTGCTTTCCTAATGATTGAGTCAATCATCTATTGTTTATAATGTTTGCTTACAAAACATCCAAATAACTAATATCATTGATATTTGTTTAATGTGTAAACTTGAAAAAAGCAACACTGTTGTTTAAATAACTGTAAAAATCACTGAAGGTATCTTTGATTCCATTCCACAGTAAAAAAAAAAAAACATCCAGGTAACACAAATATAGTTTAATATGAAGCCAGTAGTTACTAGTACACATAAAATTCTTTCCCACATCAACATGATTATATTGACAAAAATGGGGTTGATGCTGCCCCCATAAACACACTATTGATTTGCTGGAAATACTCACCCTCAAAGAACACAAAATTATATTTCAGTGCCAGGTCAATACATTGTTCTATTAATAAAGCATCCTGGTGTATAAAATCTTGATTGCTAATAAGTGCCTCGTGTAACAATTCCATACCTTTATCATGCAGAATGCTCAAAAAAGGTCCTTTACATCAACAGTAATAAACCAAACCTGACATCCATATGTAGAGTTAGCTAATTTGAACAAAAAAGTTCCAAGAGTCTTCTAATATGTAAAGCAAGTTAATCAAAGAATTTTTAATTTATTTTCCACCAGGTTAGCCAAGGGATCATTTTTTGTGCCAGTAAAAGGACAGACATACTACACACACAGCATTACATATGCACAACAGAAAATATACCCCTTCCCTAGCCCTTATAGCCCATAAACACTTATATACACACACTGTTTCACTCAAAACGTGGTATATCTAAAAGTTTCAGTATTACTGTCATCTTCCCCTTGCCGATACCACACATATGAATTCTTACTGAAAGCAACATTCAAGGGCCATCCATTTGGTAAGCCCTGTACTTCACTACTCCCAGCAGCAGAAATTGCTGTTAACAACCTGTGAATTTGCCAGTGTGAAAGGAATACACACACATACAGGTGTGTGTGTGTGTGTGTGTGTGTGTGTGTGTGTGTGTGTGTGTGTGTGTGTGTGTGTGTGTGCGTGTGTGCATGTGTGTGTGCGTGTGTGTGTGTGTGTGTGTGTGTGTGTGTGTGTGTGTGTGTGTGTGTGTGTGTGTGTGTGTGTAGGAAGTCCAAAGAGACAATTGATGCAGGATATAAAAACACAGATTTATTTGGTAATTCCACATATCCCAACAAAACAAAACAGCTGCTTTCTTGACTTCTAGTTTGAAGCAAAACTAAATAATTGCCCTATTGCCTTCAATCTGAAATAAAACAAATATAGTGCCTTCATTTCCTCCGCAGTGTTTAGTCCACACATCCACTGTAGGATACAGGATGTCTTTAGGAAAAGAAGAAAGTCAAAGGCTGCAGGTCTCTCCCCAGAGTCAGTATCATCTCAATAAGAGGTGCTACTACAAAGTCTTCAGGTTATGCCTAATTGGATTGCTTTAGCCATGGTTTCAAGGTATTCTTTCAGATAACCCTCCAGGTGAGGAACTAACCTCATGGTTTGCTGCTTTCAGGTAACCTTCTTTTCATAACATTGCTGCAGCTAAGACCTTGTTTCCTTGCATTCTGCTGTGAGAATTTTCCTACACACCTTACTTCAGTGCACTTAGAGGCACACTTCTGTAATTCACTATGTACCTTGAAAGACATATTGCACATTTACCAATCAACATTACAACCACTCCCCCCTCTCCCAGCAGAGAGCCAAGTATCTAGGATTTATAACAAAGACCTGTAAGCCCTTAACAGTCCATCCACATTTGTGCTGGCCATTGCTGACAGGGTTGAAGGAATAACACCAACTGGCATAACTTTATGTTACCATCAGTTCGTCTCACTGCCCATTGCAAAGGGGCTGGCTCTCTTATCAAATTTAAATATCTGCCTTACAAGTAATGCTTTAATGCACAGGACCATTTTATAGCCAGAAATTCTTTTTCTATTGAAAAAATACCCCCTTTGCATTGCTCAACTTTCTCCAGATATAGAAGACAGGGTGTTCCTCACCTTGAATGACTTGGGAGAGCACTGACACAAAACCTTTATTTAAACCAAAAGCTGCTAGCACAAGTAAATAACACAGAAGCCTGTATTTAATTTGTTAAATACTCTGTGCTTTTTGAGGCCATTATATCTTTACAGGAACTTTCCTTCCTTTGAGATTTGTCAAAGGGTAAACACAGCAAATTGTCAAAAAATTAGGCTTGAGCTTTCTGTAGTACCCATCTAGTCCAAAGCAAACCTTCAGCTGTCTCTTAGTGGATAGTATAAGTCAGTTTTTATGGCCTCTATTTTTGTACTTGTGGCCTTACCATCTCTCTTCCTACAAAGTATTTCAAATACTTACTTTCCACTATACCAAGTTTACCTTTCTTTGTATTCACAGCCAGGTCTGCCTTTCCTATAGACTCTAGCACAATCTGTGCTTTTGGAAAGCGAGTCTCTAATACTCTTAATGAATGACCACATCATCTAAGTATGCAGTAGCACATTGCAAGTGGGGCTTCAATAGTTTATTAATCATCATGTTAAATGTGGTCGAGGCTCCTTTTAGACCAAATAGCAACACTGTATATTGAAATAGTTCATCGGGGGTTAAAAAAGCTGTTTCCTGTTTGGGAAATGGGCAAAGAGTAAGTGCCAGTATCCCTTTATTAAATCCAGTGTTTTCAGGTATCTGTCGTTTCCTAGGCACTCCATCAATTCGTCATTTCCAGGCACAGGATAACTATCTAACTTTGAAGTGTTTTTCAGTTTCATAAAGTCATTACAAATCAAACACTTCCATTAGGTTTAGGATTTAGCAGTAGTTGACCCTAGTAACTAGCAGTGCTTGTCTGCCCTTTTCAGTCTTTGACTCTGTCATACCTAGTGTAATCTGGCTAGCACTTTAGATCTAGTTTTGTCCATAACCCATTATTCTCCCAACACATAACTATAGTCTAGATTCATTACTAATGTCCTATAATAATAATAATAATAATAATAATAATAATAATACTATACAATAATAATATAATATCCCACAGAGATACCTTATTAAAAGTATACAAGCCATAAACAAACTGTCCTACTTGGACCAATTCACAACCCTGTCACTGTACTCTAAAAAGTGATCTGTGTCTGGCATACAAGGCATCCTCTGACTCAATACTAATGGATGTACTGCACATCAGCAAGTCAAATGGCATAAACGTACTTAGTCTGTAGTGCCAAATCTCTTCTGCAACATCAAGAGAATGGTTTGAAGGGACACGTATATCTCACAGAGGGTACCACTGCTCTGGAACACACTTTCCATCCACATAAAACAAAGTTCGTCCCTGTCCATATTCAAGTGCAACTTGTATCTATGGGTGAGAAACAAAGAAATTACCCAAGGACTGTACCCCATACTACTAATGGACAGAGACAATGAAATTACCCAAGGACTGTACCCCATACTACTAATGGACAGAGACAACTCCTAAATGCTTTATCCCATACATGGGTCCCCTCAAATTATCTATGGTATGATCCCAGTTATTCTCATTAGGGGTAATATATAATTATCAGCCATGAGATGGGGAAGGCCAGTGTATAGACGGATGCAATATTTTTACCATTTCTTTTGTGTTCTCTCCAAAAAAAGGTGGTTTTTACCTCAAAATAGGAGTACAAAGTAAAGGGAAAATGTTGATCTCTCTCTTTACCTAAAATCTTAGTTATATTCTCACTGGCCCTACTTAAATATTATTGTCTCATTTTTAAGGTTTTTGTGGCTTACTTTTAGGTCCTTTAAGTCAGATATTTTTTATTTATTTATTAACACTTTGCAGATTGGATTAGTCCCACTGGCCAGTAGCCTCTTTTCATGGGAGACCAGAGGTGGTTTTCAAGACTCGGGAATACTTTCTTCATTAATCTGCTTTGAGGTGGCTGGTGTAGCTGCTTCCCCCAGACACTGAAACTGAATCATATTCTACATCTTTCTGTGTAAAACATAGTTTTAACAAAAAAAATTGACTTCTGCTGTATTACCTGTGCTATCAGTGCAGGCCTCTTGAGTGGCTTCTATTTTTTTAGGTTGTACATCCTTAATATCAGTGTGAGTGGATACATCCTCTTCACTTTCTTTTCCTTCTGTGTCTCACTCCCCCACTGCAAAGGGTATGTCAGAACAAAAATCATTGCCAGTTTTACATCTTTCGTGGCTTCAAGTTACCTGTTATAAAGACTTTCGGTTCATTTGAATTTTCTGCTTAACATTGGTAAAAATATGCTGAGAAGTATCCATCTTCCTGCCTAACTTTCAGTACTTATCTTCTTTTAAGAATCATCACTTGGGTGCTGTAGTTTTTCTTTGTTTCAGTATCTATGTTAATGCTACTTGTCTTTATCATGACTTCTGTCCAGTCTGATATTTTTTGTACAAAGTTTCCTAACTGGTTTAACTTAATTTCCTATACTGATCTAAGAGTTTTACCACCAAATAATAGTTCCTTTTAAAGTTTCTATGCCATCTCCCTTCTCCTGGTTTTGATTCTGAATCACAGCATGAGGGCCACCAACTCCCCCCATAATTATATTAAATGGGTGTATAAAGCTGCTGTTCCACCACTTATTGTTTCAGCTTTTCCACAGCATGCCTATTGATTCTCTGACTTCTCACGTATTCCATAGAACTTTAAAATGTGAAAAATCATTCATAACATTATACCATGAGTTAAATCAAGTGTTACATTCATGGTATGTAAAAGTTTCTCAAGAACTGTTTGATTTTTTTTAATGCATGCAGGATTAGTCTTTTTTGTCACCATGAATACAAATTACCTTTATGTTTTAATTGTTATTAATCTTGTTCTTTCGCATCAGGGGACCATTGACAAGCAAAATCATGCTTCAAGAATCTAGCAGGACATGAAACTCCTTTCTTTTTAAAAATATAATGTATTTAATTTAGTGTTAACACAATGAAATAAAGCCGACTCAGTTAAAATTGTTTTTCTTTCACTATGTAGTACATGAAGTCAAAAAATATATGATGAAAGAAATGTATGAACTCAGGGTTAGAAAGTATGGGTAACAATAGATGTCAAAGATGGGAAAATTCAACATATTTCAAATATAGTTGTTGTGAATGGTAAGAGAGACTTTGTTGGGTACTAGGGCAACCTAAGCCATGTTATTTCTGTCGGGATGAAAATCATTTAGTAAAAGAATGTAATAAACAAAGGTGTGGCCAATGTTGAAGAGGGGACATTCAGCAAAATAAATAAATAATACTGTAAGCCTTTTTGCCGAAATGTAAAGAATTTGGACACTTCTGGTTTGACTGCCTTATATTAGAAAAGGAAGGATTAGAAAGCTCAGAATAAAAATAAACAGTCAGAAATATTATTATAGAAGATGTTGAAAGAGAATGTGGTATGAGAAATTGGATCCTGAAGAAAGGTTAAACAATGAAGAGGTAGTTGTAGAAGAAAGAACAGTTCAAAGTATAGTTATTAAAACAGAGATTTGTAATTTTAGAAAGTGAAGAGGAACAGGAGGGACA
Organism: Protopterus annectens; assembly: GCF_019279795.1. NCBI lineage: Eukaryota > Metazoa > Chordata > Ceratodontiformes > Protopteridae > Protopterus > Protopterus annectens. Next base: position 81,699,292 of record NC_056732.1, on the reverse strand, counting down.
AATGGAGACAAGAGAAGAAAAAGAACAAGACAGTGAAAAATCATTTGGTGGGAGACTTCGAAGAAGGAAAAGAAAAACAATAAATGAAAGTAAAATATTTACAAAAAAGGAAAAGAATGATATAGGAAATTATCATTAAATATAAAGAAATGATATAAGAGGTTTGGAGGAGCTGGAATGAAGTAAAACATTAAAATGGATGTTTTTTGCTTGCTAGATACCAGATATAACAATGTATAAAAATGAAAACAATTCAGGCAGTATGGGAGGTCAAATTGTTTGGTAAGTAGGACAAAAGGCATGTTCTGGAATAGGAGTTCTTATAAAAATGATGAAATGAAGAAATAATAGTTTTAGATGTAACAACAGTAATATCAGGAAGGATGGCAATATGTGATATGAAAATGAGACAAAAATGTATAAGTTTAACAGTGATTTATGCATATACAAATATGATGGAGAGAAAACAGTTGTTTGAAAAAATTTAAAAAAAACTGTGTTACTAAATTTGTCAATAGTGAAGGAAAGAAAAAAGAAAAATTATACATGGCATTAAGATGTTAAGGAAATTAATAAAACATGGTGCTTTAAAAGTAGGAAAGAATAGAGAATGGATATATAAAATGAGAAATTTTTAAATGGAATTTATTATATAGTTCACTCTAAAAACAAAAATAGTAGGGGGAGTACAGATGGCAGGGTTTTCATATCAGAGAGCAGTAGGCAGGGCCGGCCTTAGCTGAAATGGCACCCTAGGCGAAGTACTGCTCTGGTGCCCTTTAAGCCCCACCCACACCATATTCAAGCCACACCCCTATTTGCGCTACACCCACATATTGGCCACTCCCACAAACCCCACTCCAGTTCTTTCAATGTTTAAATGCATGAAAAAAACAGTCATACTGTGACCCCTTAAGACTGCAATTGAAGGCTGAATGCTCCTTAATAAACCTGCTTGATCTGTTGCTAGTGTAGAGTTTCTCTACAGTCATGAAAAACTGTATTAACTTTTTTGCAAGGTGCATTTAAAAAGAATATATCATAACTGCTTGCAATACAGACTTCCATAATATTGACAGTGAATGCACCTAAAAGAACACCAACATAAATCTCAATGCCTCTCTATCTCTAGCTATATGTCAAAGACATACATCTGGAGCATTTCTCCCCAGGCAACTGAAAGTTGGTCTCATTCCAAGTCGGACCATGTGTAAACAAAGGTTTAAAAACAAAAATCACCTCTAGATACACCTCCAGATACACCTCTGGTGCCCAAGCAGTGTAGGAAACACTGAAAAGGATTAACCATTGATGAAAGGAAATGGGGATGAAGTGAAAGCAAACTGCAGTACCTATACATCCATCCATATGATGGACTGCTTTGTATTCTGTGTTACAGCATGTGAAAATTCAGTAATTCCATACTCTGGAATCAAAATCATAGCGTACAGAAATTAAACACTTTTCATTAAGTCTCACTTCATTTAGCAAGTGCAAGTACCAATTTCAAGTGTGATACAAGACTGTATGGCTAACTCAGTCAAAAGCTACTAAAAGATCCATCCAACTGCATGCATCTTTTGCAGACCAGCAAAGCATTTCTAACACTGAGAATAAAAGTTACCAACTACTTTGGCAGTGACTTGAGGTATCAGGTAAAAGGCATAAGTTTTGTATTAAAGCACATAAAACTAAATCAAACATTGCAGTGTCCTTAGTTTGGTCATACATTCAGCATACAATTACCGCCGATTAAAACAGACCTGAAACGTGAGCAGGAAGATTGGGGTCAACATGCATTTTAATTCCAAATTGTAGATTTTGCCTAGAACTGTTATATTATACACTCATATGTATAATGGAAAAAAAAAAAAACAGATACACATCAGTTTAACATTTTCAGTTACTAGTCAAAAAAATAATGTAGTAACAAAATAGTACGTGCTACACGGAAAGTGGAAACTTTTTAAACAGTCTGCTTTAGAGCAAAATTCACTGTTTTAAATACTGCCGCTTGAAATTCTTCTGCAGTCCTTTCTGCCTCAAAAATAGAACTACCATACTTGATAAATATTTGGACCACACTTTTTGCATACACATTCTACATAACAAATATATAAAATGATATACCAGTGACAGCAGAATCCAAGCTAAGTCTCATGTAACCCGTTAACTCATGACTGTACTAGCAAAACTTATTTTCCACAGCATGTAACAGAAATGAATCACTATATTACAAGATTCCTCCTCTAGAAAACTGTAAGGAAGAGGAAGGAAATGCACTCATACTTTTAGTGATCTCTTTTTTTCATAACACTGTTATGCCCCCTAGAAAATATATCACTCTGGCTCACTTATTTCACATGCCTTAGGTTCCCCAGCCCAGCTCAGCAGTCCAAAGAATTCACTCTCTCCACTAAACCTCAACTTCTCTGTCACAGACCAGTCAAAAGTGTGATCTTGGCCACTTAGCCTTTATACTACTTGCTATACAACCATAATGCACATCCAAGTTAAAAATATAAATGCTAACATTTAAAACATTTTTAAAAAACATCTGTTTGAAATGTTAAAACTTCTATCTGCCTCATGCTTAAAACAGTAGTTTAACAATAAATCGAATGTGAATGAATAATTATTAAATGCTACAGAACAAACTACTGGTGTGATCCATTAACTGATGCACTGCATTCCCTAAACATCTGGGCAGGAAACGTGGCCAGCCAGGAATGCTACACAGTTTCTTCACAATTAACTCTTCTCAGCACTGAAGAAAAAGCTGTAAATAAATTGCTATCAAAACATTTCCCTCTCATAACAAATATTCTTCTCCTGGTCAGTCGTTTGGTTACAAGTAAATAACCTGCACACGGATGTCCCCCCTCACCAGGCTGGATAAGGACAAGGTTACAGTTAGCTGCTTATTAGATGCCAGGATCAGTCAAGTCACTCAAGCACTTACCACAAGTACCAGTATAACTCAGACATAGTCCATGTGGGTGTGCATGACCTGAGACATAATACCTCACTGAACTATATGCATACAGATATGCCTGAGCTCTTAGATTGTGTGTCTCAGGCAGGTATGAGCCTATCTTTGAGCTGCATTTTGCCATCACCAAAGAGGATGCCACAGTACCAACAAAAAATGATTGATTTTAACAACTGGCTTAACTTCTGGTGTCAGTGCAAAGGGATCCAATATCTGTCAGCCTGGGAGGACATGGTTGACGGACCACACTGCTTTGCCACAGATGGTCTTGCACCTGTCTCCTCTATGACTCTCTCAAGCTACTCCAAGTCCAATTAACAATAGGCAAAATCCCCTACCACATCTTCACTAACTACAGGTCCCCCACAATGAACAAGGAAAAGGATTCTGCATACCTAGACTACTGGCGTCACTTACCATGTAGCCCAACACCATACTCACTGGCAATTTTAATTATCCTACCATCAACTGGCGAAAATACATGACCACAAATCTGCTTTCTCCATGGTTCTTGGACCATGCCAGTGCAAATGCCCTGGAACAGCTAATCAGCACACCAAAGAGGGGCTCAAATGTTCTATACATAACGCTCACAAACATGGGGGAGCATGTATTATATAGGTATTATAGACAAACTCAATCAATTGGGAATAAACCCTTATTTCACTGATGGGTAGCCAAATGGCTCACCAACAGGACACATACTGTCAAAGTGGGTGAATTCACATCTAGCAAAAGTGTCGTACCTCAGGGTTCCGTGCTGGGCCTTTTACTGTTCAGAATTTATTTCTCAGAAGTCTAGGCAAACATGGATGGCCTGTATCTGGCCAAGTTCACCGATGACTGCAAATTGGGTGCAGTCACGGAGTCCCACAGCGGTACTACAAAAAGGATTAACACAGACTAATGATTGGTGCCAAAGTCATGGACTGAAGCTAAATGCAAAAAAATGTGTAATTATTCCCTTTGGGAAAGTCAACATCCCTGCTATTTACAATACAGACAGCAGCACCCCCCCCCCCACAGGATGAACTGTAGCAGAGGACCCTATCTTTCTCATGCATGAATTCCACTTGCCTTTACATTGTGTATGCTGCAATCCAATAAGTATTTTCCCTAGAGTACAAAATGAAGCACCATTCCTGTGTTGCCTAATTTTCTTACCAACCTTTTATATGGAACTAAATCAAATAGCTTATTAATGTCTTAGTATCTTAGTAGGCAATATCCACAAACTTCTGCCTGGTCTTCTGTCTTGGTCACAAAGAACTTTGTAGCACTGCTTGACATGGACATCTCCAATAATTTCTGCTGTCCTGGGCTACCTGGTATCCCAATGAGCTCAAAATATGACACTCTTTTCCACCAGATGTGAATTAATGCATTTTTTTTAATTAAATTAAGATTGGCATGTTGGTGCTTTATTGTTTATGTTTAGCTGTCACCCCTACATGTTAAATATTTCCTTATTTAATGTTCATTTGCCCTTCCCCTTTCACTGTGATTTGTTCAGAAGGGTAGTTTAGTGGTGTGACTTGTTTCTCCCTCAGCCCTAAGAATTCTAAATAAATGTTGTCATATCTTATTATATTCCCAGCTTTAATGTGGTAATTCTTTCAGGACCCGTTCTTTTATGAAAGCACTGGAATTCTGCATGCATGGCGTAAAAGGGATGAATCAACAACACCCCTCCATATCAGTTGCTTCACTTTCTCTCTTTCTCATTTTCCCTGCATTTGTTTTTTTTTTGTAGTGAATATGCATTTATGTTTACTTAACTGAAGACACACACTATACTTATGTGCACAGTCAGAATTCAAATTAACTGCATTTCATTTTTCATTCTGTGCAAGAGAAGCTGCCTTGTATTAATTCTCTAACAACATCTTTATATCTGACATTTTATTAGTAGGTGTACTTTTTTAAGAAGAAAGGATGTGAGTCATAACTGACGTCTAGAGCCTTTAGCACCAGCCGACATATTCCTGGAAGAGTCATGCATTGCTGTTCATGGCAATCATTGCTTAAGTTATTTTAAATCATCAGAGACAATGACATAGCACAGTTGAACACAGTATCTTGAATGAAGCTAAATAAACTAATCATCAGGTTTCAGTGGGAATACCAAAGTACCTAAAATGAAAGCATCACTGATTGGATGCCAACAGCAGCCACTCATACATACATCACGCAGGGGGGGGGAATGGAAGAACAACGTAGGGAGGGAGGCGTTCTATTGCTGTGCACTCGTGTCGTCAGTCATGGGGGGAGGGCGCAATGCTACCATGTAGAAACGGACATCAGGCGTGATGTTAAAAAGTGAAGAAAGTTTCACTTTTTAACTTTTTTTTTTTTGTTTTGCGATTTTGCACCCCTTATGAGGCCAGCCTGTATGGTGCCCTAGGTGGTTGCCTAGTTCACCTATGCCTAAGGCCGGCCATGGCAGTAGGCTAGAATAGAAGAAAGTAGCAAATAATGCTGGGAAGGGGATAAAGAGATTAACTGCAGAATTTAAAAAGGAAGAAGAAATGATAAGACAGAAATAAATAGTGTGGAAACATCATATGACAATAAGTCCAATTTATAAAAACTGGACATTGTTGTGCAAAATATATAAGTGGAAGTATAAAACTCTATTTAGAAGTGTAATAAGAATAATAATAAAATGAAATGAAATATAAATGAGCTTTTTAGAATTATGAGAAAGAGAACACAAAAGTGACAAAATATGGGAAATAGAAAAACAGATGCATGAAAATAATAAAGAAAAAGTAAAAATGATGATACATAGCCAAAATGTTTCAAAAAGAAGAAAAAAGAAATAGAGAGGAAGCTTCCCCTTATTTGGGAAAAGAAGTAAAATGAGAGAAGAAAGGATGCATGCTATCTTAGACAACAAGAGCCATAAAATACAAACAGGAAGATGTGGATGGTGGTACAGAAATTTGCAGAGAAAATGTATGAAAAAAAAGGTAATGGTTGGGCATGAAGAATGAAAAGTAAAAAAAATCGGAATAAGTATTTTTTTTAGAAAATTATATAACAGTAGAAGAAATAGAGAAGGAGGTAAAAAAACTAAGAATGAATCAGCATCAGGATTGGATGGTATACGTTATGAATATAATAAGGAACTTAATGAAGACAAAGCTGAAGTTTTTAAATTATTAACTGAATGGATGAAGAAAGGTATAATGGAACAATACATGGAGTAATAAAATTTATCTGGAAAAAAGATGAAAGAAAAGATATATAAAACTAGAGGCTTATAACACTGTATAATATTGACTATAAAATATTTATGAAATACTACAAAAAGGATAGAGAAAGTATTGGATGAGGTAAAATGAGAATTGATCTATTGCATAAAAGGAAGAAATGTAAAATAAATGTTAACTATAATGACAGAAATAGTAGAGATGACTCTGAAAGATAATAAAAAAGTAAGACTGATAGCACATGACATAGCTAAAACCTTTGATAAAATGACCCTTCAAGTACTGTGGCAGATTTTAGAGGTATATGGCATTAAAGAAAAAATATTAATATAATAAAGAAATGTTATGAACATTTGTGGATACAATTTAAAACAAATAGATGGGGAAAATAAGTATTAATAAAGGAGTAAAACATGGATGTCAAATGAGTATGTATTTTTTGTATTCATAATGAATGCAGTAGTACAGACATGTATGTATGAAATAAAGGAGACAATATGTGAGATGAAAGGAAGCAAGTCTTATTTTACCAATGTATATGACATATGCAGATGATTTAGTTATAATACAAAAAAAGTGATAGATAAGTCAGATGGTAATAAGGACTTAAAATATGTTAAAAGTTGGTCTTCACTTTAAAAAAAATGAAGTGTAAGGGATTTGTTGAGATAAAAAATAAGTAGAATATATTTCAAATGAAAGGAAATAAAGATTTTGGGAGTGATATTTGGTGAGATACTGGAATAAATAAAAAATGTTAGATTGGTGGAAAAGTTTTATCATTTCAGAAAAAGACACATGTTGAATATGTGTATAGTAGGAAATTAGCATACTTATTAGACAATATATATGTTTCCTACTCAAATAGAAAAAAAGTTATTACTGATATTTTAGCTTCATTTTTGGGCTCAAGACTGAACCCAGTCAGAACAGGGATACTTTATAATAAAAAAGAAGGTGATATGAACTTAAAAAATCCAGTGGTACATTTAGCATCTATGCATTTATTTTGGAAAAATTAGAAATGTAATGAGAAAGGTAAAAGAAAGACAAAAGAAGTGATAGATAAGATACTATATGAAAAATATAAAAATGCATGGGAAGAAAAAACAGGTAAAAAAAGACAAGATAGAAGAAAATAATAAGATAATAAAATTACCGAAGTAAAAAGTAAGTGAGGTTCATCAGGAAAAAAAGACTGTTATAATATGATTTTAGAAAAAAATGTGCTGTATCAATGGAAGGAATTAAAAGATTATGAAAAAGGCAATAATAGAGCAAGAAAGGTTTGAATTTTTTATGTAGCAGAAGATATTTTGTGGAGAATTTTAATGTGTTGACTGCAGCAAAAAAGAAATAAAAAAACAATGTTTTTGGACTGGGAAATGAATATAAAGAATTTTGAGAAAAGTTTAAAAATTAATATATATCTGAAGGGTCTTAATGTATAAATATGAATATGATATCAGAATAGAAGTATGATAAAGTTAAGAAATATGATATTGATAAAATAGAGTTAGGTATTGTTTGTGAAAATATGGGTAGTGCGGGAAAAAAAAGAAATGAGAATTTGTTATATCACAAAAAAATGAAAGCATATGATGTATTTGCTGATACAAGAAGATGGTTTAGTTTTGATAACTTATGAATAATTTTAAGTATTAATATAAAGAATGAATGAGTAAACTGATTTAAAGCTTTTATATGGTATAAAATGATTATAAATGCTGATTAAACACCCCCTACTCTTTTTAGATGTGCCGTAAGACCTTTTACATCTACCTTAGCTACTACCAACTCAGGCAAAGGGAGCCTTGGTTTAACATCTGATCTGAAGGAAGGGTAAGACAGAAAGGTAAAAAACGTAAGGAGTCTGTAAAGCGAAACAATGAACTGAAAATTCCAAATCATATAAAGGGCTCTTAGAAGAGTTCTTAAAACCTCTTATCAATGGGACCTCCTGAAGCCACATAAATAGCATGTTACAAAGGCACAAGGGCTGACAGGTGAAGACACAAACTCCATGGGGATTAAAAATTCATCTTCAAAACCACCATCAACTGCTAGATGGCAAAACCCAGAAAATGAGCTAAAAAGCATAGCACAACAAATGATTTCATGTGGGGTACCCATATCTTGACTTTGAAAGATAAACAAGGAATATAACTTTAAAGATGATGTATAACTGAAAACAGTTGGCATAACTGTTAAGGTCTTCACCTCCCCGTGAACAAGGTAAAAATGTCCATCTTGTCTTCCTGCCAATGCTTGTATGGAGTTTGCATGTTCTCTCTGTGTGTGTCTCTCTCTGGGTTTCCTCCCACATCCTCAAAACATGTTGAGCATTTCCATCTCAAACTCACCCACAAATGGGGGCGGTAGTACAGACTATAGATGATGCCTATCAGGGTAAGAGTTGTATAGACCAACTGCCTTGGACATCAGCTGTGGTGCACAGTATCCTCCAGATAGGAGAGCATCTGCGCAAGATGTCAGGATTAGCCACTCAATTGTGTAAAATTGGCTGTAGGGGATTTGGTCACATTGATAATGTCACCCAAAAAATGGTCATGGGTATTTATCAGTGATAGGTGGGTTGAGGACCCATCCTACTCTGACCTACATCAGTGGACCTGTGCTAATTGTGGGAAGATTCTATGTGCCCTATTTGCCAGTGTGTGTGCCCCCCACATAAAGCCCAGCACCCTTGGATCAATAAATTACTGGCTGGCTGGTGTCTAGCTGCCTAGCTTGGGTTACCTGCAATAGCTCTGTTGAGTGAAAGCTGGATGTAAAGGCGATTCAACCTGCCAAATATGAATCAAGGATTGCTACATTCAATATAGGTTCACTGAAAAAACAGAGCTTGGAAGTGGATGACATGATGGTAAGAAGAAGGCTGGACATCCTCTGTTTCCAGATGACAAGATGGAAGGGCAGTGAAGCAAAGTCACTTCACTTAGGAGTCTACTACTCACAATCTGGACAGACTAGAAATAGAGTGGGAATTTTGGTGATGGTGAGTATAATCAGTGATTGCAAACTTGTTCCCAGTGAAAGAGTCACCCAACAGCATAAACCACTGGTTGCCACAGTCAAGACTCTTAGGTCAACTGAGTCTAAGCTGAAGACTTGTATGTTGACTGGAGAGAATGTGCAAGAGCTTAGGAAAATACTCTGGGATCTAGCACCTCATGAAGAAGAGGAAATAGGTGGAGTTGAAGAAGAATATCAATACCTCAAAACAGCATGTTTTAGGACTACAGAACGGATATGTGGCTGAACAAGGTATGGAAATAAAGTACATAAGGAGAGCTGGTGGTGGAATTCAAAAGTCCAGGAAGTCATCACAAAAAAGAAGGAGTGCAGAAGGGAAAACTGGGAGATAGAAAAATTGGTCAAAGCTAAGAAGGAATACTGGTTGGCTAACAAAGAGGCTAAAAGAGCAGTTGCAATAGTGAAGAGCGAGACAATGGAGGCACTCTACCAAGCTAAAATCTCTATCAGGTTTTAAGGCAAAGACAGAAAAGATAGTTATCAGGCAACCTGCATAAGGGATGCCAGCAAAAACCAGCACACCAGTCCACAAGACATCAAAGGCAGATAGAAGTAGTACTTCCAGAAGCATCTGAATGAAGAAAACCCCACAGAAGCTATACTGCCCCAGACAGCCTGCATGAAAGAACAAGAGGAGCACACCCTAGAAGAATTAAGAACAACAGTAAAGAAAATAAAGTCAAAGAAAGCAGCAGGCTTAGATGAGATCACTGTAGATATGATCAAGATGTTGGGTGAGTTAGGAGAGTAAAGGCTCCTGAGGGTACTCATAGCAATATGGATAGACAGGTGTATCCTAGATGACTGCAGGATAAGCATACTAGTGCCATTGTACAAGAACAAAGGAGGTATCCACAACTATGGGCAGTATAGTGATATCAAGCTCCTGTCACACTGCCTAAAAGTTCTGATAAGAGTGACTAATAAATGAATGAGAAGACTAGTAGAAAGTAAGATGGGAGATGAGCAGTTTGAATTAAAATCAGGATGCAGCACAACCATCCTGATAGTTGCAGTGATACAGATAGTTGAGCAGAATAGCAAACCACAGAAGCACCATGGTGAGCAGATGCTAGAGATGAGGAAAGAGTCCCATTAGGCATTTCTAGACTTGGAGAAAGCATATGACAAATTCCCAAGAAAGCTGATTTTGACAGTTCTGCAATGGTTTGAAGTCTCAGAAACATTGGTAAAATTAGTGCAGGCTATGTATAAGGATCCCATGACACAATTACAAACAGTGTTCGGGCTCACAGGGGTATTCACATCACATGGAATGGGGTGCATCAGGGTTCATCTCTGAACCCACTGCTGTGCATACTGGCGATGGACTACATTATTCATAGGTTCATAAGTTCATAGGTGTTTTCTAGGATAACGACCACAAGGGCCTTTTTAAGCTTAGCCATGCATCCCAAATCTCTGACAAGTTCTGATACCCTTGATAAGTGTAAGCTTTGGCCTAGGTTCATAGGTAGGTACTAGGCTATTGGCCCAAGGGCCTAAGTAAGCCTAGCCAACAAGGTTTCCTGGCTTACACCATCCAAGAAAGTTATTTTCCTGTGCCCCTGTCGAGCAGAGCCACAGAAGTGATCCCTGGGGTGTATTTTCTATTTCCCATCCACTCATCAAGATTTTTCTTGAAGAGTGCTAATGAGGAACTTTGCTTGACATAGATGGGCAGCTTGTTCCAGAGTATGGGACATCTCTGGGACAGGAATCTATCCTTCCAGCATGTCCTGTTTATTGTGGTGATAAGGTTTAGGTCCCTAGAGCATGTAGCTCAGAGGGACTGGGATTTCTTAATGTGTAGTATGTCCAACAGCTCTGGGTTTAACATAGCTTTATATGTTAGGCAGAGACCTCCACGGAATAGGCGATAAGCTATGGAGTAAAGCTGGAGTCTTTTGAGATGGTTAATGTACGGCATCTGTTTGAGACCAGTAATCCTCTTTGTGTGGTACTTCTGTGGCCTTTCCAGCTGCTGCAGATGACTTGTGAGGTACATTCCAGAAGGGGTCTAATGAGTGTTGAGTAGAGGGGAACAATTACCTCTTTTTTCCTGGATGAGAACCCTTTTGTGAAGAGGTGTGCCATGTAGAAGGATTTCCTGACTACTGTGGTGATGTGATTATCAAAGGAGAGACTACTGTCCACTTAGGTCCCAAGGTCTCTTATCACACAATCGGCATTAAGTAGACTGCTGCCTATGTGGTAGTTCATGGGTACAGAGTTTTTACCAAAGGTGATGACAATGCAATTTTTGTCATTGAGCTTGAGACCATGGCTCTGACACCAGGCATCTGTCTCAGTGAGGCCTTTCTGTAGGTTGTCCACATCATTCGGGGACTCAACTATGGCTCCTAGTTTGCAGTCATCTGTGAACTTCATTAGCCAAAGGCCTTCTGTGATAGCCTGTACTTCAGAGAAGTAGATACCAAACAGGAGAGGTCCCAGGACTGAACCCTGTGGTACTCCACTTGTCACTGGTTTGAAGTCAGATTTGGAGTCTGCAACATTTACAGTGTAGGTTCTATCAGTGAGCCAGTTGGCAACCCATCTTGTAACATAGGGATTTATACTTAGTTTAGTGAGTTTAGCTGTAATTCCAGAATTGGGGATGGTGTTGAAAGCCTTGGCGAGGTCAAGATAGGCTGTGCAAACCACCTTACCCTCATCTACAGCTTCGGTGACTGCCTCAAAGAACTCGATCAGGTTCAGGAGGCATGATCTACCTTTCACAAACCCGAACTGGATGGGGTCCAGAGTTTGGAGGTTACCAATGTCTTTGATGAGTTCCATAATGATATGTTCCATGGCTGTACAGACCAGGCTCATCAGGCTAATAGGGCGATAGTTCCTGGGATCAGTGGTGGCTCCCCCTTTGTGGAGTGGGATAACTGTTGCTGTGCACCATTCAGTGGGCACAAAGCCTGACATGAGGCTATGATTGAACATGGTGCTTAGGTGGGGAGCCAGTTCTTTCTGAAGTTCATGTAAAACGCAGCCTGGGATGTTGCCCAGGCCCATGGATGCTGTGTTTTTGGCTTTAGAGAGTGTAGCTTTTACCTGCATAGTTGTGATTACAGGGACTCTGCATTCTTCCTGTAGAGATATGGTCCCTTTAGGGGGTGATGGAGGGGTTAAGTTAGCACTGAACCTATCTGCCAGGATGTTGGCAATATCAGTTGGTTCTGTAATTTTTGTGCCGTTGCGATGTAACTCAGAGCAGATCTGGGTGTTGCCATTGAGATTCTTGACACAGCTATAGAATACTTTGTGTTTGTCCCTAGAATCAGTGGCAATTTTGTTTTCGTAGCTCGCTTTGGAGGATCTTATAAAGGATCTCAGCTTCTTACTGAGGCTGACCAGGGAGCTCCTCCACTCATGGGATTTTAATCTCTTTTGCAACAGTTTCTTCCTTCTGTTGTAGAGTTTGTTTATGGCAGAGGATCACTAGATTGGTTTACTTTTTTTGGAGGGTAGCATCTTGGTTCTTTTTGGGATAGCATGATCCATTCACTCATGTAAGTACTTATAGAGTGCATTTGTGTAGGATTCAGCAGTCATAACTGTATTGTCCATCTGCATGGGTGTCACGAAGTTCACCACTTCTGTCTTAAGAAACATGAAGTTGGCTTTGGAAAATTTTTTTACTGTGGTTTCCTTAATGGGGGTGAGGTGGGATGTGGATATGTAGGGTGATTAGCTTATGGTCGGATCTGACCAACGAGGTGTTGACTTCAGGTGTGGAACACCGGTCACTCATGTTGGTAATGGCTATGTCTAGGATATTGTTGCCCCTGGTGGGGGCATGGATAAGTTGATCCAGGGCATTGGAATTTATGAATTCCAGAAAGCGTTGAGCGAAGGAGTTGATACATGAGTAGTTTTCCCAGTTAATGGTGGGGTAGTTAAAATCACCCATTATTAGGGTGTTTGGTTGAACCCTAATATTTTCCAGTATATCAAGAAAAGAGGAGTGGGAATCCTGGGGCATGGTGGGGGATCTGTAGCAAGCTACAATTTGATTTGCAGTTTTGCCCAGAGTTAGTTGCATTTGGATAACCTTGGATGCATTATGCTGAGCAACTAGCCTGGAGGTGTGGATATCCTTAATGAATATGGACACACCTCTGCCTTTGGTGTTCCAGTCCAGGTTAGATGGCCGAAAAGTGTGTTATGAGTTATAGCCTGGTAATGCAGGGGTGCTCTCTGGAGCCTTGAACCAGGTCTCAGTCACTGCACAGATATAGATGTTCTCCATTTTAAGGAGTGCCTCGAGGGATTTTGAAATTTAGACTTCTAGCACTGAATAGCATTACCCACAGTTTTTGCTTGCCTGTTCCTGTTACAGTGGTTCATAGGTTCATAGGTTCATACTAGGCTATCTGCCCTAGGGCATTTATAAGCCTAGCCAGAATGTGTTTGGCTTTCGCCACCCATTTTAAATTTATTTTGCTATGCCCTTTTTCGAGGTTAGTATACTGTGCCTCTGTCTAACAGTGACACAGAAGTGATACCCGAGGCAAACCTACGATCTCCCATCCACTCATCAAGATTCCTCTTGAAGAGAGTCAATGAGGGACTCTGCCTAACCTGGACTGGGATTTTATTCCAGAGTGAAGGGAGCCTCTGGGTTATGAATCTGTCCCTCCACCATGTCCTATTTATTTCAGTGCTGAGGTTCAAGTCTCTCGAGCCCGTAGCTCGATGGGATTTGGATTTTCTGAGGTGCAGCATGTCCATTAATTCCAGGTTGGACATGGCTTTATACGTCAGGCAGAGATCGCCTCTGAACAGGCGGTATGCCACTGAGTAGAGCTGGAGTTTCTTTAACCGGGCAGCATATGGCATCTGTTTGAGCCCTTTGATCCTCTTGGTGAGGTACTTTTGGGGTCTTTCCAGTTGCTGCAGGTGTCTGGTAAGGTACATCCCAAAAGGGGCATTGTACTCAATTATGGGCCTGATGAGGGATGAGTAAAGAGGCACGATGACGTCCCTGATCTAGATGTGAATCCCTTCATGATTAGGTGGGCTATATAAAATGTTTTTCTAACCACTTTGGCCACGTGGTTGTCAAATGAGAGATTGCTATCAACTTGGGTCCCCAGGTCCCTAATTACTTCTTCTGTACTTAATGGATTACCACCTATGTGGTAATTTGTGGGCACTTTGTTTTTGCCAAAGGGGATGACTATACACTTTTTGGCATTTAGCTTGAGGCCATGGCTCTGGCACCAGTTGTCTGTTTCTATGAGGCCCTTTAAGAGGATGCTTGTGTCGACTGGAGAGTCGATTATGGCACCCAGTTTGCAGTCATCTGCAAACTTGGTCAGCCACAGTCCTTCCGTGTTGGCCTGTACCTCCGAGAAATATATACCGAACAAAAGAGGTCCCAGGACTGAGCCTTGTGGGACACCACTTGTAACTGGTTTGGAGTCTGACATGGCTCCAGCAATTCTAACCATGTGGGTTCTGTCCTTGAGCCAGTTTGCAATCCATCTAGTGACATAGGGGTTTATAGTTAAGCTGGTGAGCTTATCTATAATGCCCGAGTGGGGTATTGTATCGAAGGCTTTTGCGAGGTCCAGGTAGACTGTGTGGACCACCTTCCCCTCGTCAATGGCCATGGTGACTGTTTCAAAGAAATCAACCAGGTTTAAGAGGCAGGATCTGCCCTTAACAAAGCTGAACTGGGTAGGATCCAGTGTTTGTAGGTCCCCAATATCTTTATTTATGAGGTCCATGATGATCCTTTCCATAGCTTTGCAGACCAAGCTAGTCAGGCTTATGGGGCGATAGTTTCCAGGATCCGTTGAGGCACCACCTTTATGGAGAGGGACCACTGTTGCTGTACGCCACTCTTTGGGCACATATCCTGTAGTAAGGCTGAGATTGAACAGTAGTTTTATGTTTGGGTTTAGCTCTTCTTGGAGTTCATGTAGGATGCAGCCCGGGACACCATTTGGTCCCATTGATGCTGTGTTTTTTGCTTTGGAGAGGGCGGCTCTTACCTGAGCATCTGAGATGTCAGGGGGGCAGCACTCTGCTGGGATAGATACTTGCCCTTTTGGTGGGGAGAGGGGGGAGACGTTTGCACTGAACTTGTCAGCTAGGATGTTGGCAATGTCTGTGGGTTCAGTGTATTTTTTGTCATTTTGGACTAATTCTGAGCATATCTGGGAATTACCACCAAGGTTCCTAACATAACTAAAGAAAGCCTTGTGATTATCCTTAGTGTCCTGTGCAATTTTTCTCTCGAAGCTGGCCTTAGACAATTTTATGTGTGCCCATAGTTTTTTGCTAATACTGATCAGTGATGCCTTCCCTTTTTGGGATTTTGCTCTATCATTTAGTAGCTTCCTCCTTCTATTGTATAGTTTGTTTATGGCTGGGGTCCACCAGACAGGACGTCTGCCTTTAGAGGATTGGGTCTTGGTTTTATTTGGGATCGCATGATCCATGCATTCCTGAAGGTGTTCATAGAATGCATTTATAAAGGATTCTGCAGTCTGGGCCGTATTTTCCACAGGCCCGGGGGCTTTGAAGGATTCCACCTCAGTTTTGAGGAGTGTGAAATTTGCTTTATAGAAGTTTTTCACTGTGGTTTTCTGGGCAGGGGGTGGGGTCGGGATGTGAATATCCAGTGAGATTAGTTTATGGTCTGATCTTACCAGTGAGGGATACACTTCTGATCTGGAGCATAGAGTCCCCATGTTGGTAATGATCAGGTCCAGTATGTTTTCCCCTCTTGTGGGAGTGGTAACAAGTTGTTCCATAGCATTTGAGTTTATAAATTCTAGGAACCTTTGGGCTAGGGTGTTGGAGCTAGAGTAATGCTCCCAGTCTATGTTTGGGTAGTTGAAGTCGCCCAATATAATGGTGTTTGGAGAGACCTTCATATTTTCCAGTGTTCTCAGGAAGGCCGAGTGGGGTTCCTGGGTTTGGGAGGGTGGTCTGTAGCAGGCTATAAACTGGAAGGCAGTTTTACCCACTGTTAGTTGCACATGGATAGTCTCTGATGCTTCGTGCTTTGCCACCAACCTGGAGGTGTGGGTATCTTTGATGAATATCGATACTCCCCCTCCTTTTGTGGTTCGGTCCAAGTTTTGGGGCCAAAAAGCATGGTATGAGGTATAACCTGGTAGTGCTGGGGTGCTCTCTGGAGCCCTGAACCAGGTTTCTGTTACTGCACAGATATCGATGTTCTTCATGCTAAGGAGAGTTTTGAGTGCATGCATCTTGAGGTTTAGACTAATGGCGTTGAGTAGCATTACTCTTAGTTTCTTATCCCTTGTGATACCTATGGAGGTGGGTTTGTCTTTTGAGCCTTGCCTAAAAAAGGCACTATGGGGGTAGCAAGAGCCTTTGCCAATATCCGAAAGCCCAGGGGTGACAGGTGCAAGCCGTCCCTAGCGAAGCATCGTGGCTTGTCAAGCATATCATCCCAAGCTGATAGGCATTGGATCCCCTTTGAATGACACCAGTACTTAAGCCAATTGTTGAAATTGATCATCTTGTCTTCATATTGTGGCATAATTCTTGGTGAGGGTAAGATGCTACTCAAGGTCAGGGTCATACCGGCCTGGGCTACATGCTCAGAGAGCTCCTTTATGTCTCTTTTCATGTAGTCCAGGGAGGTATGTCTCAGGTCATTCACACCAGCATGGACAATGACTGAGTCATATTTGTACTTGCCTTGGAGTGACCTGAGTGCTTGTGTTATGTGGCGGATCCTAGCCCGACAGGCTGCTCACCGTGACCCTCTCCTTGTTCAGCCTGGTGGCGGGACGTCAGTGTGCCTGACGATAGAGTCACCTATTACAAGTGTATCAGGTGTGTTGTTTAGTCTTAAGGGCTGTGACTGTTTGGCACACTGGCTTTGTGAGATATGTGTTGCACGTGTTTTGTTTTGGGGTAGCGGCTGCTTGGGTGTCTGCTTTGGAGGTCTCTGCTGCTTTGGCAGATCTATATTTAGAGCCTCCGAGTATGATTTTGTGTGATTATGTGTTTGGTTTGCTGTCGTGGTAGGTCTATGTGAGACTGGAATTGTAGTGAGTGTGGTTTCCTTCTCCTCCTGACTGGTTATGCCAGTACTGAGTTGAGAGAGCTTAGCCTCCAGTTTGGCTATATGGTTGCATCTCTCACATGTGTTGGAATTTGTTGGGAGGAGGAGAGGGTTGTCTGTGTACATGAGGCAGTTGTAACATTGCCTCAAGATTCCCAGATTCACCAGCTGGACCGGAGAGGAGATTGACAACTGACCTTTGGACATGCTAGAATAATAGTGGGAATTCCTTAATAATTGAAAACCAGGGCCAGTGGGGAGTGAGGGTGTAGTGCTTTTAATTTTTAGTGCTGACTTATATAATTGCTTTAGTGAGCAAGTGCCAGGTAACTTAAGTGCAATGTGTTACAGGTAACTTAAATGCAAAAATGACAAACAGTAACTTTCTTTCAAGTGAAACAAGGAAATAAGTACAGTAAGCAATGCAGATATCACTAGTGATCCACAGAAGCTGAGAAGCACGTATTAGGTGGAATTAGCATTCCAGGGAAATAACAAGCAAACAAACAACAAGCATATAAACAAAGCTAGATTCAGCAGGCCTGGATCTAGTCTATGCTACAGCAAAATTGGTGAATTTGTCATTTGAACCTTGCCTAAAAAAGGCACTATAGGGGCAGCAAGAGCCTTAGCCAGTATTCGGAATCTCAGGGGTGACAGGTGCAGGCCATCTCTGGCAAAGCATCGTGGTCTGTCAACCATGTCATCCCAGACAGACAGGTACTGGATCCCCTTAGAATGACACCAGAAGCTTAGCCAATTGTTGAAGTCAATCATTTTGTCCCTGTACTGCGATATCATTCTAGGCGATGGCAGGATGCTACTCAGGGCTAGGGTCATACCTGTCTGGGCTACAAGATCGGAGAGCTCATCCATATCTTTTTTCATGTAGTCCAGGGAGGTACGTCTCAGGTCATTCACACCAATATGGACAATGACAGAGTCATATTTGTACTTGTTGTGGCGTGACCTGAGTGCATGGGTTATGTGGCAGATCCTGGCACCCGACAGGCAGCTGACAGTAACCTTCTCCTTGTTTAGCCTGGTGAGTGGGACATCAGTGTGCCTGACTATAGAGTCACCTATGACTAGTGTGTTGGGTACATTGTTTTGCCTTATGGGCTGTGGTTGAGTGGCACACTGAGTCTGTGGGCTATGTGACATATGGGTTGTGTTATGGGGTAGAGGTTGCTTGCGTTTCTGCTTTGCAGGTCTCTGCTGCTTGAGCAGAATGTTATTGAGAGCCTCCACGAATGTTTTTGTGTTTCTGTGTGTGAATTTTGGTGGTGTAGCTTTAGTGGAACTATGTGATGAGTGTGGTGTGGTGGAAGTGTTTACCTTCTCCACTTGACTGTCAAGTTCAGTCTTGGTTGGAGAGAGCTTTACCTCTAGTTTGGCTAGATAAGTGCATCTCTCACAAACTGTAGTGTTGAGTGGCAGGAGGAGAGGGTTGTCTGTGTACATGAGGCAATTGCTGCATTGCCCCAAGATGCCCAGATTCATCAGATAGACAGGAGAAAACACTGGGAGCTGACCCTTTGGACATGCCTGAATAAAAAACTTTTTTTCCTCTAGACAAGTGAGGAAAGCGAGTACAAAAGCTGTTTTTCTCTAAGCAATTGAGGAAGGTAAGTACAAAAACTGTTTTCCTCCAGGTAATGAGGAAGGCTGAGTGCTGTAGTAATTTGTAGCTTATTTAGTGCTTACAACAAGTTCTGAACAAGTGCTGAGCACAAATAAGCAAATTCAAGTGCTAAAACTAAGAATCTGTATCTGAACTAGACTAGTTACAGGAAAGAAACAAGTGCAAATGTGGGCTTTTAAATCAGAAAGTTGAGAGAGATGGAAACATTGCCCAAACAGCCAATAACTACAGTTTCTGGCCAGAAACCACTCCTTATGTGGTAGATAGGTTACCTAGTGCTTACCACTCCCACTGATAAGCTAACAGGCTTCCCTCCAACACAGAAAAGCTTGGGGGCCTCAGGAGCAAACAAACAGTCCTGGATACAGCAAATCTGTATCTGGACTGGACTAGTTACAGGAAAGGGGGGAAACAAGTGCAAATGTGGGCTTTTAAATCAGAAAGTTGAGAGAGATGGAAGAACTGCCCAAATGGCCAATAACTACAATTTCTGGGTCAGAACCACTCCTTATGTGATATATAGCCTACCTAGTGCTTACCACTCCCACTGATAAGCTAGAAGGCTTCCCTCCAACACAGAAAGGCTTGGGGGGGGGGGGCCTCAGGAGCTTACAAATAGTCCTGGATACAGCAAATCTGTATCTGGACTAGACTAGTTACAGGATGGGGGGGGAACAAGTGCAAATGCGGGCTTTTAAATCAGGAAGTTCAGAGAGATGGAAAAACTGCCCAAATGCCCAATAACTACAATTTCTGGGCCTGAACCACTCCTTATGTGATAGATAAGTTACCTACTGCTTACCACTCCTATTGATAAGCTAACAGGCTTCCCTCCAACACAGACAGGCTTGGGGGCTCAGAAGCTTACAAACAGTCCTGGATTTAGCAAATCTGTATCTGGACTAGACTAGTTACAGGAAAGGCAGGAAACAAGCGTAATTTTTTTTTGTTACAGTTAAGCAAAACACAAGGGGATTCTTCCAAAATTTTTTTTATTTTTTTTGTAAAGGAAAGGGAAACAGGAGAAGCAGAAGATAATTCAAACAGATTGGAGGGGACAGATCAACAAAGTTGCTGTTTGCAGATGTTGTGGCATTGCAGGCAGAATCTGAACAAGGAGTTCAACAAATGATAGGAGGATGAAATACAAAATTGAAGGCACATGGGATGAACCTAGTAATGGCAGCAAATTGGGGAAATCAGAAGAAGTTGAGAATTGAGATAGAAGGGGAAAACATGGGCTAGGTTAACAGCTTAAAGTGTCTGGAAAAGGTCGTTGAGGAGAAGGGAAGTATAAATGAGGAGGTGAAAACTGGAATCAGAGGGAATGCAGCCAAATGGTAAAGAGTGTCAGGGGTAGTGTATGACAAAAGAATGCCAAATAAGCTCAACAATAAGGTGTACAGAACAGTGATGCAACCCATGCTGCTGTACGGACCAGAAGCCTGAGAAGTGAAGGCAGAGCAGTTGATGCTAAAGGTGATAGAGATGAAATGCCTGAGACAGGTGGTAGAATGCACACTGTAGGACATATGAAGAATTAAGGACATCAGTGCAGAAGTCCAGTAGCTCCAATTACAGAAAAGGTAAAAGAGAACAGATTACAGTGTTTTGGGCACATGTGCAGGAAAGAAGACAATTTGGTGAAGAAGATTTGGGACAGACAAGAAGAAGGCAAAAGGAAACAAGAGCATCCAGCAAAGAGATGGATGGATTGTGTGAGAGAAGACCTGTTACAGTCAGGCATGTTTGTTGAAGAAAGCAGGGGATTGACAGTGAATCATAAGAGAGGGCAACAGTTAACACGATGCCCTGACCCCCATGTAAAAAATGTGGAAAGGGATCATGTTGATAATGATGATGATGAAGATGATGATATTGATATAACTGGACTGACGCCAGTGAAGGCTCGAAATGATGATATGTTGTAGTTACATAAGGTACTGATTAACTAGGATGTATGGCTTTGCATGAGCTGTAGACAGTCTTCCAGGAAAAATAAGGTGAAATCAGGGCTTAGGATTGCAAATCACAACTAGATCCTTGGTTAGCAAAAGGTGCTTTGTTTGGGAAATGTTTCTTTATGTCCTTTATGACAGCTGACGTCTGGTCAGAAAGTTTGAGACTATCTTCAAGGGTAACCCTGGGATCATATATTTCTGACACAAATTCAGCACCATTTCCAATAAACAATATAGTAAAAACTACAAGAAAAATCTAGCCAAGCTAGGGTTTCTACTGTGTGACTTCTTAAACCTCTTGTATTAGAGGCACATGAGATCTATACAAATGACCCCTTAAGGACATCAGGTGTTTCAGCTGTATGACAGTTCTGAATGCCCATGACTTTTTTTTCATTTTTAAGTCTGCAATGGACAAATTCAGGTCAATAAAGCCAAACCCCACATATATCGCATGTGCCTCTAATACAAGAGGTTTAAGGAAATCACACATCGGAAACTCTAGCTTCCAAAAACTGAGTAAAGTCACTTTCATCAACCCATGAGTAAGTCACAAATGAGCAGAAAGATAAGAAGTCAACTTTCAATAACTGCTATATTATTCTTAGCAGAGAATCAAAACAGTGTAATGCAGATGATGAAAAGAAATCAAGCCAATAAAAGATGGGCTGCAGCGCACATGCCAAAACATTGGCCAATAAAAGATATGCTGCAGCGCACATGCCAAAACATTGTCTACTCTGAACATGGAGAGAGGGAGAGACAGTGGGGATCCAAATGGCAATATTTTGGCAAAATGGTCAGGAAGGTACTATTCTGACAAGATGAGTTTCAGCATTGGGGTCACACTATGAAAGAGAAACACACTCTCAAATTTTTACAGGAAACATTTTTTTTTTTCAAAACCAAATCAATTTTACCTTTACAAGAACTGGAATAAAAGATGTCAGTATATTTTTCACCATGTCAGTGAATGACAGCTCAGGATGTTGACAGTATGTGTTACAGATCTGTGTCAAGATGAATCCAGAAAGTGAAGAAGTATGTGCAGGAGCTGAATATAAGAATCTAAAACCAAATCAATACTAGGTATAGCTCTGAAGAGAGATTACACTTTTAAACGGTTCTTCAAGAAGTCATATTTACGAGTCTGAAGATCATTCACCTAGATTCCCATTATCCATATATATAAATGATGTGATGACAGACATATGGGGGTGTGGTTAAAACTGATTAAGTATTATTTATAATTAGAGAGAAAGGATGGAGTTACTAAACAAAAAAAAAAATCTTAAGAAGGCTTCATGACATTGTGGCACTGAATATGCAGATCCCTGACGGTCACGTGAAAGGCTGGAATAAGAGCCAAAGGCTAGTTTTATGTATTAAGGAAAGGTCCTGTATGCACTGAAAGATGTTGTTGGCACCTAAGGACAGGTTATACTTAAATCTTACAGACTGTGATTAAATGGCTTTGGAAACTTACCTAAGGTGAAAGATGTTTCAGTTATTAGATTATTATAAGGCAATCTGAAGGTTGATTAAAAGTGGCCTTTTGTAGAAGGTAGTTACTTTTCCTTCATTAGGAGGTGAGGTTCTCTTTTGGGTTCCCAGTCTCATCCTATGATAACTTTAAGTCCTAATAATAACAGCTGGAAGGCAAAACTCACAACTGCATACAGAAGCCTGTCCTAGATGTTCCAATCATTTTTGGTTTGCAGACAATTGTCTCCATTTGGAGTGACAAAGTCTTGGATATTATTGTGAGTGGTGTGTGTATTTCATTTTTTATTTTTTATAACAAAGAATTCCTTAGTTTGACTGTATATGATGTTTTTAATACATATAGTGCAGTCTTACGGAGGTGACTCTCCTTGTTCAGGTGAGAGTAGTGTTGTACCTGGCAATGCTGACTGTTCTGCTGGAAGAGATGGCTCAACACAGCTGTTTTCTTGGGCTTCATAAGCAAATCAGTATTATAAGATATACCTCCCCAGCTCCTCTGACAATGTTATAGGTCTGGACCTTGGTTTTATTCTGTCTGAAGAGGAATGCACTGAAGCAAACATCACTGCTTGGCAAGGTATGTGCTCTTCCTTGTGGGTTTTATTTTACTAAAGAAGTATGAGTAGATGGTTCAAAACTCCACGCAGCAGTAAACAGTATTTGACCAATGTGATTTCTTGCTGCAAGGGCTGTAGGGTGGTTAATTGTTGCATACTTTATACCTTATTAATATGCTTATCTCTGCATCAATACTGAATCGTGGAACACAAACAAAAGGTTATGATCTAGCATCCCATACATGCTGTTAGTCATTATTTTTGGGAGGATGTGTAGTGGCAAACGTGCGCCCTCATTATCTGACTCAGAAAATCAAAATGTTGATGGAAGACACTTAGGAACAGATCAGGAATCGTGCCTTTACTGTCAAGGTTGTGCTTAGTCACTTTGAAGTTAAACAGTGATAAATTCATCGCTGCCTATTCTCATTGGCAGCGTCAGGAAAAATACATTAGGGTGGTGTTCATCCTGCACTTAGCTGAAAGCTCTAAATCACCCTTGTTTAACATAGTCTCCTTCTCATTTTTCTGAATATCATGAAGGTGGTTCAAATTAGGGTCTAGGTTGAAAGTTGTTTGTTTATTAGAGTTGCAATAACTTTTGAAAGCAAGAATCATATGTTTTTTTATAATAAATGAGGAGTGGATACCAGCACCAAATATTATAGACTCTAGGAAATCATTTATAAAGTCAAATGATGTATGAAGCAGATGTACCTTAGAGTATCTAAAATAATAAAAAGAATAATGAAATATAAACAATAAATTATCTTTTGTCTGCATGGAGGATGGGATAGTCATACTAAGTAATTCAAATGTGTTTTTATTAGTAAATATAATTAGATTTTTTAGGATGCAGCTGAAAGTTAAGTTTAATACATAAAAATGACCAGGCATGGTTGTGGTTGTGTTTACTAAGCAATTTTATTGCTCTAACATTCTTGTTTTTCTCTTTTTCATGCCTTTTGACTGCACTCATATGCTTGTCTATTATGACATCTTCAAATATTCACTCGTTCCCTGATTCATTTTCCTTTTACCCACATTATTCGGTACACGGTAATGGGGTTGCTGATATTTATTTTCAGACGACAGTACAACAGGAAAATGGACCAACTATAAATATGATGATTCAGAGGTGGTATTTGTATTGAAGAAAACGTAACTGTATATACTTGTAAATCATAAAAAGGCTCTTGGAAGTCACTCAGTCAGGATTTATTGTCCACAACAACAAAAAACAAATAGACGATAATGGTTGAAAAAACAGTATAAAACTGTTTTTTTCAACCATTATCGTCTACTTGTTTTTTGTTGTTGTGGACAATAAATCCTGACTGAGTGACTTCCGATAGCCTTTTTATGGTATTTGTATTGTTATGATTCTTAATTATTTTTCAGCTGTACAGTGCATGCACATGGGATTTGAATCCTTACTGAGGACCATGCCATGGTCCCATTATATGTCCTTCACATGAAAATTAGGTGCCCCTATCCCTTCTATTTATGTGTACCTTTAAATGTTTTATTAAACTGATGCAACTGCCTAAATCTAAACATCATTGCTTCTTTATTTACATTCTCTTCCACCTCACAGCAAGATGTTCTCCCATTTGATTCTTGGCTGGAGTGCGGGGAATGCCTTCTGTGTGGAGTCTGCATGTCCTCCCCGTGGTTGGGTGGGCGTTTGAAACTCATGCGTAAATGGGTGTGCCTTCGGTGAAGGTTGAACGTCGAGCTGGCACCTCGGCATTCGTGAAACTCTACTGCCAATCATTAGTGGACCAGAGTTCTGCTGTGGTGACCCCTAACCGGGAAAAGCCGAAAGACAACAACAACACGTGGGCCTTTTCCCAATGGCAGGTACATGAAAGAAATCAAACACATCAACATATATTTGATGAAAATAAGATCACACTATTTCATATCCTTCATTAAATTTGCTTTAGAAAATAAGTATAGAATACTCTGCATTGTGACAGATTTAAACTCATCTTCTTATACGACAATTCTCTGAGTTGATTAACTGGCTGTACAACAATTGTTAGACATAACATCTTTGCAGTGACTGGGATATGTAATATTTCTGGAATCCACTTCTTGTATATTTTGCCAGAAAATGATTTCAGACATGTTTTATTGAGTTGTAAAGTTTCACTGGGATTTCTACATTATTATCGAACATTTATTGTCAGCTCACTTTGCAGCAAGTAGAAGCAGACCCCATTAAATGATAGCTAGCAACTGTGTAGTTCATCGCCAGCTTCTAACATCAAAGTCATGTATATAGGCCAGAAACATCAGTATAAGAAAAAATAAAATCCTGTATCAGCAGCAAAAAATGCAAACAGCAAGTCTTGTTAGTGCAAGGCCTTGTGTTGCAGTTGCTGTTGTAAGACAAGTGGTCTACAGAGTCTGAGTCCTGTTCTTTAGTCATGCTGGAATTTGGAGTTGGTCAAATAGCATTAAGATAATTTTATCAAATGGCTAACAAAGCACCATCTATATCACTTTATTGAAATGTGAAAATATCGAACGGTTGAAATGTCGAATATGCTGTTCATCAAAACCGTTCTTGTGGGGGGCTGTACCCCCACACACCCCGCTAATTATACATACCAACTCCGAGATCGCACTACAGTGAGGAAAGGGCAAATTTTCTGATCCTCACTGTACCACGATCTCACAAAAACATTTTGATGAATGGCATATTCGACATTTTAGCCATTCAATGTTTTCAATTTTCGATAATGTGATATAGACACAAAGCAGCATCTATATCACATTATCAAAATGTGAAAATATTGAATGTCTGAAATGCCGAATATGCCATTCGTCGAAACTGTTCTTGTGGGGGGCTGTGCCTGCCACACCCCCTACTAATTATATATAACAACTCCAAAATTGCACTACAGTAAGGAAAGCGCAAATTTTCCGATCCTCATTGTACTGCGATGTCACAAAAAACATTTCGATGAATGGCATATTCGACATTTCAACCATTCGATATTTTCAGTTTTTGATAATGTGATATAGACCCGTAAAAGCAAAATAGTCCCCCACCCCCAAGTCTTGAACCACTGTTGTCTTCTATTATAGAGTATTTCCTTATCCACTAAAACAATAAGCTGATAGCAATCATTTGTAGCAACTGCATGCCTCCACTTAATGCCACAATGTCTGCATAGCATGCTTACAGTTATACCTGTTTTCAACATTTAATGTTTGACGCTAATGATGAGCTATATGATAGCTAACATCCATTGCTGACTGCTTCTGCTTGCTGCAGACTGAGTCAACAATGAATGCACCATCATAACATTGGGAACAGTTTCAATGAGATACATTTGTAGATTGTACAAGCACTGCTGAAGAGCCCTTTAGCATATCTAAACAAAAGGCAATAATTAAATGCAAAGTAAAGCTGTAACTATAAAATTATTATTCTAGCATGTAGATGCATAAGAATCCTTCTCAAGACTGAAAAAGAAAATATGGCACTAAGGGCATTGGCTGACTAACTGCAAGCAAAACAGAAATTTATTTTAAAAGATAAAAAAAAATAATAAAATAATGTGTTCCATAATTTATACATTGTGTATTACGGGCTGCATGCAATGAATGTAGAATGGAGCCCTGTGAGCTATTATAGCCTCGGGGTCCCTTTAAGTTAGTACATGAAAGCATTTTCTGTAGATAGGACTTCCTCCATAATTACATCTCCAGAAATCTAAGTGACAGTCATATGCTAATTTAACTGGACCAAGTAAAATGCTGCAAAGTTTAAATGTAGACAGGAGATTACCTGTCAGTATTAGGCTCAGACTTTGAGAAATAACTTTGAGATAATAAGAGATGTTACTGAATTTGTTTTTATTTTTCTCTGCTGCACTTCATCCAGATATACTAGACTGACTTTACCTTCATCAGCTGACTATCTTTGTACTAAATACTGTAGCTGTACATTTCATGGGTTAGCCATCTGTACTGGGAAGAACTGTAGTCTCATTTCAGTATTTAAATGACTTCCTATGAGAATCTAATTAGTTCTGTTCCTTCTGTCCTGATTCTCATCCCTACTTCATACCTTGTAGTTTTATAGATCTATTTTCCATTCTTTATCTCTCATAAACTATAGTTTATTCAGAAGCATTGTGGAAAATCTGTACCATAATTAGTTATGTACTACTTTTGTAAATCATGATGTATCAAGGCAACATGGGAGATACATCAAGACGTATCAAGGCGAAATGGGAGATGCATCATGACATACCAAGGCAACATGGGAGACATGCCTTACTGGTTCTGTTGTTTGATTTCTTTGCACTAATATGATGTATTTATTTAAGAAAGGCAACATATCTGAGCATAATAGTCTATATCTGACCTCATTAAGTATTATAAAATGAGTGATAAGACTTTATTCTTTGGATTCAAATTCCCCACAGTTTTTATTACAACACTACTGCTCTTGAATGTGTGGGTTATTTTTGTTGTTGCAATCATTCCCGAATATTTTTTTCCTCTGTCTTCTTCAAAAGAACACCATTGAGACACTCTGTCTTGTAAGGCTTCTTGTTTAAAACAGGATATAATCCACATGCATGCTTTAGATGGCAGTTGTCAAATTACGGAACACTGAACCCATCTATTTATGTCTGTGTATCGACTGTTGCAATTATTACAAAGTGTTTACCCAACCATTGTATCAAGACTAAACTATTTTGAAGTGAAATGCTAGGTCCATATCAGACATGCTCAGTGATATTGGATCAAGATTTGATTTGAGCATCCTGATAATTAGTTTCTGTGATAAAATCACATTTCACTAAAATATAAGTTGTCCTGTTATTGACAGTTTCCTTCCATTGCACTGTACACTTTGACAAAACAAAGTGTTATACTGAGCCAGACGTTTTCTTAAATATAATAATGTCATAATTCCTACATTTGATGACATTCTTATCTGTAACCCAGTCATAATGCTAAATCACATTTGTTATTCAGATTTTAAACCCATTATGGTTATGCTATTGCTAAGACCATTATAGCAGCTGCATTCACACTGTCTTTCCTTTGCACTAGTTCTACAATACAGACATCAGACATGCTAACTTGTAACACCAATGTACTGAGCTGCTTCTGCTGTCCCAAAAAACTGAAGGAGAAGCACAGCATCACATTTCCATTTATAAGGCATATTCTAGTAGTACGTCAGTGAAATCATTTAGCACTGTAATGGGAAATCTGTTTGGTGCAAAGCCTTAACCGCTGTCAACCCTTTTACTAACACTTTTTTTAAATGTCTTCTCCCTACAATAGTACAGTTTTCCAGTATTCTCCTCTGTTTCCTTTTTCTTGGGTCTATTTTGTAGTACTATTTCCTTGTTTATCTCATAGGTTCATAGATTTGTAATAGGCTAACTGCCCTTGTAGGCCATTTCAAGCCTAGCCAGTTAGTTCATGTGAGAGTCAAACTCTGCACCTTGTGTCTGTAAGATAAACACCTTAACCATTATGACAACCTCTCAATCCTATAACTTCGAATAACAATCTGTTCAAAAATTATATGGATTTTATTAACTACAGCCATTCAATTCTTAGCACTGTTAACTCTGGTACAGCTCCATGTGCACTTTCACTAATTTATCATCAGAACTTTAAGATTCCTCATGGTGGTATGCCCATCCATGTTCCCATGTTATTTAACTTTGAAAAAAAAATAACAATACTGCATTTCAGTTATCAAGTACCAGCCTCTTGTTTAAGTAATATGAAGACAATTGATCTGTGCCAATGTTATCATATTTTTGTGAAAAAGGTTTGTTTTGTCCACGTAGTACATTGAAGGAAACTGTAAATAAAAAGTAAACAGTAATCAGAGAAGCTTATTTCCACATTGCAGATAATAGTATTTAGTGATTTTTAATAATTATAGCATATCCTACCAAGTCCTGCTCTCATCCAGAACATACTAGAGGACATGATTTACTTAGTTATGAACATTTGTTGGACAAAGGTAATATTTGCCTAGATTTACAGCTCAATTGTTAGAATAGTATTCTTTCCTGTGGGATTTGGATATCATATATGTTCAAAGGCATTATGTTGAGATTTTTCATAACTATGCACAGAAATGTAGTGGTCTGCATGGAAATAGACAGAAAATGGAGAATGAACTTTTGGCTGATAAAAAGGCTAGAAACATTTGATGTTTCATCTTACAGAAATGATGATGTTGGCTTCAGGGTCAATGACCATACCTATCCCAAAAGCAAAGAGGTATGATCCAGCCTTGCCCTAATTATGTGCCAGTGTACCAGTGTACTTTGGAATGTGGCATCCCGATGAAAACTGTAAAGACCAAATAGGTTGTGATGCACATACTCGTGTTTCAGCTACTCATGTCTTGGTTGTTCGCAGCTGAATGCTAGTAAATATATTCTAGTGCAAGCAGACTTGAATATAGAGACGTGATCAATAAATAAACTTTCTCCAAACAAATTAATGTGACCCTACAGATAATAAATGATGCTCCATCTCTAAACTATGGAACTCACTCCCTCCCACCCTCTGCAAATCCCCTGACCACACCAATTTCAAATCTCTCCTGCTCTCCTATCTCAGAACTAAATGGATCTCCCACCCCATTCCCCAATGTAAATTCCCCCTCTAACCATCTACCCCTCCACCCTCAGCAAAAGCTAATTTCATCAACCTCCCCATAATTACTTTACTTAGGACAGTCAGCTACTGCACCTAGACCCCTTTCCCAAATGCATGTCCTTCCAAAAAAAAATTAAAGTATTTCTTATCTAGTCTATATTCAAAAATGTGTTAATTTCACTTTCTTTTATTGTTTCATAGTATGATCAGTCATAGAATGATCGAAAATGTGCAGGAGACCTGCAAAACACAAACAACAAAAAAAATAAGCTGTGTATAGCATGGGGGCAACCCCCTGCACCCCACACTCCCTAGCAACTTATACCAACTCCGAGATTGCACTACAGTGAGGACAAGGAAAATTTCCCAGTCTGCGCTGTATGCTGATCCCCGTTCAGAATTTCAAAGTTTTAAAACTTTGAACATATGGTCTTCGATCATATGGGTTTTGAAGTTTTAAGATTAGAAATTCTGAAGGGGACCCATATATCTAGTATATAAATATATATATATATATATATATATATATATATATATATATATATATATATATATATATATATATATATATATATACATACACACACATATATATTTGAATATATATAGATCAGGGAGTTGGAGAAAGACCCCTACACTGAGGGATACAGGGGACTTGCCTTCTGCCAAAATGCTGTTCATGTGTCTGAGTGTTGCTCATATCGCAATAATTTTTGTATATTGGCAGTTGTCAAATTTCTGTACGAGCCTCAAGCAAGTGGTGATAAAACTGATACAGTAGATCCAACCATGTACCTTGATGGTTGAATACCAACAGTTGCAGGATACTATCCATAACAGAAGTAAAGGGAGAAATTGAAACTAAGAAGCCCATACTGAAAAACTGTTCTTACATAGTCATGGTATAAACGGGGCATTCAAGTATGTGCAGAAAAGTCTGTCATCAAAACAGCTAATTTAATATTTAATGTCACGAGCTGCTAACAAAATAAAATGATTAAACAGGGGAAAAGAAGTGTTATGAGCCAAAAAAACGTAGTTGAGTAAAAAAAAAAGTACTGAGTCCAGACAGAGAGCATCAAAAAAGTTAATAACAAAAGTAATTATTGAGTGGCAAGTATTAAACTATGAAAATTAGCAATTGAGAAAATGTAAATAATTTATAGATCTTAAATGGTAACAAATAAGCAAACAAACCATAGAAAAAACAATTTGTAAAGAATTACCAGTAGTGAAGGCCTAAAGTTTAAAAGAGAGAATCCAAAATTGAAAAATAACATAGGTTTAATAAGTTCTCATAGGCATAGTTGTTTATGAAGAGGAGAATAGAAAAGAAACACAAATACAAGAAAAAGCAGAAATATGGAAACAATGTCCCCTAAACACAATCTGGAAGATTGGATTGGAAACCGTAAATTCACCAGGGTTCCACCTGTACCCCTCTTAGACAGGCAATTGGTGCTGATTGTGGAAATAAGTGTAGAACATGGCAATGCTTATAAGGGCCCTAGGGCCATTAGCTTAGTGACTTCCTATGATCCTAACAATAATACGAGATCTTAAGACTCTGTTGAATAGGCAGTGGGATTTAGTACACAAAATATGCCTTAACATCTTAGTACAAGAATTTTGGATAAAGCCAAAAATAATGAGACAAAAGCCCAAAATCAGAGACAGATATTAAATATCGCTCTTATAAACTTAGTTGATAGAATAGCATATTTTGCCTCTGAAACTCAAATATCTGCTATTATTTAGTGAGTGCACTTCTCAATGATTTCCCAGAAGGCTATAAATTTTATGAGAAACAGACCAAAAATATGAAGTGAAAATCCAGACATTCCATTAAATTCCCAACTGTTGAGAAGAATGTTTAGACGTCTGTGTTAAGGAAGAAGAATGAGAGCTGCAGAGGAGTTTGAGGAAGCAAGAGGTGATTTCAAACGTGGGATGTTGTAGGAAGCAGCTAGTAAGAGCAGAGTTAACCAGGTAAGTTCATTATGTACAAGTACTTCTTTTGTGGATCAAACAGGTAAAATTCTAGTTGATTGAATTGCACAGGTTCATCTAATTTCCAAGTGAAAATTCAGGAAATCAATCCCAAGACTACAAGCTGATACACATTACCTGCTTATAACCTTGCAAACCTATACAGAAC
This sequence comes from Protopterus annectens, assembly GCF_019279795.1. Classification (NCBI taxonomy): domain Eukaryota; kingdom Metazoa; phylum Chordata; order Ceratodontiformes; family Protopteridae; genus Protopterus; species Protopterus annectens. The sequence continues at coordinate 81,667,464 of NC_056732.1, read as the reverse complement.
TGCCTTAAACATCAATAGTTTTTGTTTATTTATTGTATTATTGCTTAAAAAGCAGTTCATTTTTCCACTTCTGGGCAAATCTTGGAGAGTACATTAACAATGTACATGGCAGCTATCAGTAAGGCAACTGCATGGAACTGGCTCCATTAAATTATATGGCAATCCAATTCAAACAGCAGCGTGACAAGTACTGTTCAATGAAAGATTTCTGCAAATATGAATTTCATGTAGAAATGTGTTTAGTGTAAAGGGTAAATATAAACCAGAACAAACTTCTTCTTTTTTCAGCTTTTCCTGGTTAGGGGTCACCACAGTGGATCGCCTGTCCACTCATGATTGGCAGTGGAGTTTAACAGTGTCGAGTTGCCAGCCGGGCGCCCAACCTTCCACAGAAGGCACACACACACACACACACACACACACACACACACACACACACACACACACACACACACACACACACACACATGCACACTCACACCTAGGGCCAATTTAGAGTGTCCAATCCACCTACAGCATGTCTTTGGGATGTGGGAGGAACCCGGAGCACCTGGAGGAAACGCACATGACCACAGGGAGGACATGTAGACTCCACACAGAAGGCACCCCAGCCAAGGATCAAACCAGGGAACCTCTTGCTGTGAGGTGACAACGCTAACCGCTGCACCACCGTGGCCGCCCATAAACCAGAACAAACTAAATCAGCATATTTATTAATTTATATTTTGGACTGGGTCAGATCTACTCTGCAGAAACTATTTACAGAGGGGCACAGGGAAACAAGCTCTGTGGAAAATAAATAAAAAGTAAGGTCAAGCTATAGATACAGTGAGTTGTATAAAGAATAAAAAATAAAAATTTGAAAATAATACTGGCAGAATGTGAAGTATGTGTAGAAATAACATCAGATGAAAAAAAAGAGAAAGGAAAAAGAATAACAAATAAGTGATAAATATGAAAATGAAAGATATACTGGAGGATTCACAATTTTCAATGCCAGAAGAGTAAAGAAGCATGTCTGATTTTGTCACATCTTACATAGCATGGAGACCAGTGACCTGAGTGCCATATTTTATTTTATAGTGGTCTGAGGCTAACTAATAAGTGAAGACTACAGGTAGTGACAGCTTCTTTTCTTTTTAAAACATCATTTTTGTTTTTTGAGGAAAGTGGGGTCCAGATTCCAAAAGACTTGCTTTTGGTATAAGAGACTCACCCCAGTGTATACACTCAGTGTTACTCACTTTCACCAAGAGCAAGTCTTTTGGAAACTGGTCCCAGAGTAAGACATTACCACAGTTAGACGCGTACATGGTGAGCAAATCTTTTGGAACTGGGACAGGTCTACTGAGGCATAAGTCACTTAAACTGACCATATATGGCTGCATATGTTGGTAATTCTATGCAATATCCAACTACAGAATTATAATATGTCATCAATTAAGAAAGTAAAATACAAACCATATCAGTCAGGGTAAGTTCCAATATTGCTGTGTACAGTGTAGATATAACTTAATGCCAGAAAAATGTTTCTTAGGAAGACATTTTATTTTGTATAAGCATTTTTCTTCTCTTATTGTTGCATGTAGGTTGTTGCAATTTCCTTGCAGAAACTGATCTTTGTGAAAGTTATGACTTGGAATTGTTATGACAGAAGAAAAGATAAGAAGAAAATGTGACATTGTTCTTTCTATGGAGAAGTGTCATGAATAATTGGGCACTGCCATTTTGACCCAAGTGAAGACCAGGAGTTATGGCAGAAAATGAAAAAAAATGCATTTGCTAGATTACTATCACAACTGATTCCCTTTCCAGTAATACAATTACAAAAATCTATGATAGTCTCTCTTTCACATAACCTTATTAGTGAAACATGTTGAAATGCCTAAGTCAAATGAATGCCCATATTGATTCTTTCAATTGGGAAAGCTGTTGAGATGGCTGATGAACAAAAGAACAAACAAATTCAGAGAAAATAAACATGCATCACCTTTATACAAGTCATACCATGGGTACAGAGAGAAAGACACTTGTAATTTGTTGATTGAAAAACAAAAAAAAATGGATAAACTGAATGAGAGGAAAGGAATTTATAATGGTAGTTAAGCAACTAGATGTGGCTATGGATGCATAAAGGACAGACAGGAGAAGAAGGAATTTCATACAGGAAACTTGTTTCGTTTAGTAAAGCAGCATCTGAAAACTATAGGAGGTGAACATTTTAGATGTAGATCAGTTATAATGTATAAATTATATCTACAGGAGAAGAATGCTAAGAGCAGCAGAAAACAGTAATGACATCAAGAAAAGACAGAAAAGTAATAGGAAACCAGTTGAAAGAACTGTAAAAATAAAACAGCTGACAAGAAGAAAAGGCAGTCCATACAGCCTACCTCGACCTGGCGAAGGCCTTCGATACAATACCCCACTCGGGTATCATTGAAAAACTCATCAGCTTAAATGTAAACCCATACATTACAAGATGGGTTGCAAACTGGCTAAGTGACAGAACCCACAGGGTCAGAGTTGCTGGCGCCATGTCAGACTCAAAGCCTGTCACAAGTGGTGTTCCACAGGGCTCAGTCCTGGGCCCACTCTTGTTTGGCATCTATTTTTCTGAAGTACAAGCAAACACAGGAGGGTTATGGCTGACAAAGTTTGCAGATGACTGCAAACTGGGCGCCGTAGTCGAAAACACATCTGACACAGATATCCTTCAGAAGGGTCTCACAGAAACGGATAACTGGTGCCAGAGCCATGGCCTAAAGTTAAATGCCAAGAAATGCATAGTCATACCCTTCGGGAAAAACAAGGTTACCCCTAGCTACCATATAGGTGGCAATCCACTGAGCACAGAAGAAGTTATCAGGGACCTGGGGACCCAGGTTGACAGTAGCCTTTCATTCGCTACTCATATTGCTAAAGTAGTTAGGAAGACCTTCTACATTGCCCACCTTATCATGAAGGGATTCACATCTAGATCAAGGGAGGTCATAGTCTCCCTATACTCATCACTCATCAGACCAATGATTGAGTACAATGCCCCATTCGGAATGTATCTGACCCGACACTTGCAGCAGCTGGAGAGGCCACAAAAGTTCCTCACCAAAAGGATAAAGGGCCTCAAAAATCTGTCTTATGCTGCCCGACTGAAAGAACTCCAGCTCTATTCAGTTGCTTACCGCTTGTTCAGAGGTGACCTGTGCCTGACATACAAGGCCATGTCAAACCCAGATTTGATGAACATGCTTCACCTCAAAAAATCTAGATCCCTCAGAGCCACAAGGGCGGGAGACTTAAACCTCGACACGGTTATTAATAGGACATGCTGGAGGGATAGATTCATCACCAAAAGACTCCCTATGCTGTGGAACAAAATCCCGGTATATGTGAGGCAGAGCACCTCGCTGGCCTTGTTCAAGAGGAATCTTGACCAATGGATGGGAGATCGCAGATATACCCCAGGGATTACCTCAGTGTCACTGCTCGACAGAGGCACAGCAAAATAATGGGCATAGTTTCTCCAAACTAAAGGGGTGGCGTAAGCCACAAAACTATGGGCTAGGCTTGTAAATGCCCTCAGGCAGATAGCCTAGTATGAACCTATGAACCTATGAACCTATAAGAGGATTATATCAGTTTAACATAGGAGTGAATTAAAGTGGTAAGAATGAAAGAGCAAAAGGAGACTCTGGGAGTCATTTTAGTAGAGCATTCTGTGACTAAAATAATGTAGTACAGAAGAGCAGGTGATTTACATAGCTTGAATGTACATGACCACTAACAAGACCGTTGTAGTCATCTTAGCAGTGTTTGTGATAGACACTGGATGTGATGGACGAAGGAATTAATTCAGGGTACAATACATAGGACAAGTTATCAGACGAAGGAGAGCCTATGTGTAGTTGTTGACAAGGATACATACTTAGGAAAAGTCTTAGCATCCATGAATCCAGATCAACTTCTAAATACAAAAAAGTTCTGTATTTGAGCCTAGGGGTTGGTCATTAGATTAAGTAATATAAAACTGACCTCACTCAATAAAAATTAATCTGAATATTTGGATAGCTCTTAAGCAACTGCAAGAAGCAGCAAATGAGGTGGTAATAGGGAGAGTGGAGAATAGAGTTGCACAATTTATTTTACCAATTTAGTGCAAAAACACTGGAACATTTTATTAATGGATGATAGAGTGAGAGAGCTGATACCCCCAAATGCATTTTTTCATATAGAAAAGGAAAAATGATGGGGGCTGGTTTAACCATTATAATTAGTTTACTTGTAAGGAAACATTTATTAGCCAAACCGCTATCGATGGCCAACCTCTGTTTGGATTTCCTCCTTGTGGACATTGTAGCTTTTGTAAGCATGTTTATAAAAGGAAACAATTTACATCCAAAAATACATCACAGGTTTTTGATATTAAAAATCTAACAAAACTGCAATACTGATTGGATTATATACTTACCAACATGTACATGCTCCTCATTTTATGTGAGACAAACGTCTCATCCTTTTAAATTAAGAATTTCAGAACATTTGAGTGAAATTAGGTGTGCTTGAACTTCTAATGCTTTGTTTAAACACACTGTTAAACACACTTCTGCTATATTTACCTTTACTATTATTGATAAAATTGTGTTAAACAGAAATAAAAAAATGCATGGCATGCTATATTAGATAAAAAAGAGAAGATATGGCTCGTTAGACTGGGTAGTTTCTTTGCTCCTGGCCTTTATGATCATTTATAGTAGCCATTTAGAGTGAGGGGTGGTATATTTATGATGGAGAATTGGTGTTTGTGTTTATAGCACTGATGAAGGCATAAATGCTGAAACCAGTATGCTGAAGAACTAATACAGTGAATTTGGAGAGATGACGTTGTGTGCTGGCCATTGTTTTTTTTATTTTGTTTTCAGTTTTTTGGCCTTACACCACACCATACTTGTGGGGCATTTGAACAATACGGAAGTATATGTGAAATGTGACAAAAAAGAATATGAACAAGCAATGTTAAACTTTGAAAGAATGTTGGAAAAAAGTGTTCGTTTAGGCTATTTTACAGAGAAGGATGTTGAGAATAAACGGTTAGATAGGAATAGTGAAAGAGCTATCTTTTTCTGCTTGCCAAAAGTGCATAAAAATATGGAAAATCCTCCGGGAAGGCCCATTATTTCTGCATGCAGATACTTTCTACATAACATCAGCTTGGTGTTGCATAAGATATTATTACCCTATGTACAAAAGTCTCTAGTATATATTCATGATAGTTTTGATTTTTTTTATCTAAGATTTCTACCATTAAATGGAATGACAAAAGATATTGGTTGGTTTTGGACGTTAAAAGCCTATACACGAGTATAGAACATAATGATGGAATCCAAGCCATATGATATTCTATGGATGATAGTCCTTTTTGTCATTTTGTAATTGATTTAGTAAATTTTTGTTTAAAGAATAATTATTTTTATTTTAATAATGCATTATTTAGACAAAAACAGGGCAGAGGGATGGGGGCAGCTTTTGCCCCCATGTATGCGAATATTTTTATGACTTTTTTTGAAAATTCATTTTTATCCAGATCAGAATTTGTGAAAAATTATGCAAAATTTTATTTTCGTTATTTTGATGATTTAATTTTTATTTGTGAAGATGGGTGGATGGAAATAGAAAGTTTTATATAAATTACATGAAAATCCTTTTAAATTGAGTTTTGACGGTATACAGAAAGGAAGAAAAGTTGTATTTTTAGATTTAGAGTTAGAGGGTAAGAAGGATGGAGAAATCGTAATGAATGTACACAGGAAATTCAGTGATGGGAGTCAGTTTTTGCGGGCTACAAGTTGTCAGGTCATCCGCCACACATTCTAAAGGCATTAGCATTACCCTATGGGGAAATGTTGCAAATTTGTAGGTTGTGTAATAAGGAAAAATTGAAAAGGGAGCTGGATGAGACTAAGAACATGTTTAAATTGAGGGGATATAACATCTTGGGTATACAGGAAGCTGAAAGTAGGGTATGGAAAGAATCAGAGAAGTCAAGACAAGTTAAGAAGAGTAGCTGGACGATGGATACGTATATGAATGAAAATAGATATAAAAAATAGAGCCTATATATCTTGTAACTGGTTATAACATTAAAAGTAAGGAGTTTAAAAATTTAATAGAGCATTATTGGGAATATTTAACGCAGGACAAAGTGTTGGCAAGTATTTTGCCATATAGACCATTTTTCTCTTATAGTAGGAGAAAAAACTTGAAAGATATGGTTGTGCATGGCAATTTTGATATGCCAATGACAGAATTGATTACAGTGCCCTTTATTAAGGGAACAATGGCGTGTGGTGGCTGAGGGGTCTGTACACATATAGTATCCAGTTTTCAGTATATTAACAATATCAAGTTTGAATCTAGGGGTGTGTTTTCATGCAGAAGTAAGGAGTTATATATGCTTTGAGGTGTCCCTGTCAAATGCATTATATAGGAGAAACAAAAAGAGAGTTCTGTACAAGATGTATGGAACACCTAAGGGACATAAAAAACTGTAAGGAAGAAAAACTGGTTGCAATGCATTTTAAAATGTTTCATAATAGTAATATTGATTTCTTGGAATGTACTATTTTAGAACGAATTGATAGTATGAATAATAGTGAAGAATTGTTAAAACAGAAATTAATGTATAAAGAAACTGTTTATATTTTGAAATATGGTACAATGATTCCAAAAGGTTTGAATAATGATTTGAATTGGAAGTGTTTGCTTTAAGAAAGATAATTGATAAATTGGTAGTAATTAAGAAGTGTTATATAAGGATGGCTATTTTGTATGCGTTTTATTCCATGAAGGTGTTTTTACCGAGGCGCTAGAATAAAGGATTATATCAGTGGTTGGAGTACTACACATTGGTATCTTATATATGAATGACTGTCTGTTGCTGCTGTTGCATGTCAGAGGACAGTTGTTGAAAGTGAAGAATATTTTAGGCAAGTTGGCTATATGTCAAGGTTGGAATTCAATGAAAAAGTCACTGATGGTCCCAGTAATGAGGGTATTAGTGTATGGTAAGGACTTCTACAAGATGAAACTATATCTGACATAGGAGAATATTAGGAAGTAAAAAGAAAGAAAATGTATCAAGACAAGAAGGGTTCTGCTGGAAAAGTGGAGTGGCATTAGTAATTATGGAGGATGTGGGTAATAGGAATTATGCTAGCTCACAGTGTGGATTGTTGGTGAGTCACATTCCAATATCACTAGTCTACAGGCAATTAAATGAGTGGCAGAATGGAGATAAAGAAGATAAGAAGAGATTGTGACTTGAGGAGAAGCAAAGTGGATGATGGCATGCTAGATATGCTGAAATGTGTAGTACCTGTGTGTTTGTTTTTTTAATTAAGGAAGTGAATGGGTTATGTAAGGAAGCCATTGGGTAGGAGGAACAGATACTTAGTGTGGTCAGGTGCCATATGTGTGGACTGTGGCACTGGAAATGATGCAAATGGTGTAGAAAAGGAGACGAGCAATTGGAGACTGAGTTACTTATACGTGAGAGAGGCAGACTATAATTCTATTGAAATGATTAAGGGAAATGGAGCAAAGGGAAAGGGCACTTGAGAAAATATGCTCAGATGACAGGCTAGTTAAAGGAGACGAGGAAGGTGTTTAAATCTACTAAGGAGGTGTAAGAGATACTGCTGTTAATTTATGATAGCTGGTGGTATACAGAAGAAAAACGAGGATTAGAGCAGCACAAGACGTGGGAGAAGAGGGAAAGGGGCTTGGCACTTGGAGAATACGTGGAAGTGTTCAAACGTAAGTAAGAGGTAGATGGGGTGAGGTTATATGGAGCCACAGAGGAAGAAAGGCATACAGAGGAATGGGCGAGTTAAAGAAAAGTTGAGAGAAGGTGACAGAAAGTGTAGTGAGCCTAATCTGGAAGACGCACTCCACATGACCATAGATGTAAAGGGGTTCAGTATAATTTCAACCAGCAGATGTTGACATTGCTGATATTTCACTGCAATCAAGTTATTTAACTACAGAATGAGCAAGGATAGTGGTTGTTAGAGATAATGGAATAGGAAGCTGGTCATATGTGGTTGACATGCCAGATGATTTGTAGCATGTGAGAGAAAACCTAGTATACACCTATGAACCTAATTATAAGGGTTTGAAAGAGTTTTTCTTTAGCATTTAAAAAAGTAGTTTAGTTAATTAATTCTGTTACATTCAGGAATACAGGGAGTTTTGTAACTGTATTTAAGTCTTTGTCAACTAAAGAGAAATAATTATTAGTTACCTTTTTTATTATATGAGATTCTAGGTTAAATTATGTTAAACGGGCATGGTATTTAATAAAAAAGGGGGTTATTTTGATACATTCAATTTTTGGCATCATTGCAAGTCTTTTGTATTTTGAAAATTCTGAAGTTTAAAAAATATAGTACATGAAGGCAAGCACTGTGTTTAAGGTTGAAGATTTTCACCAATGCATAATCAGGAGGAAGAAAAAAAGGGTTGTTTGGATAAAAGAAATTTAGGAAGATTTTAAAAAATAAATGAGATAGGAAAATACATTTAGAGGACCTTACTGAGAAATAGAAGAACTGGTATGAGACAGTAATGTCCCCATAATATTATAATAATCCTTGGATGGATTTTTCGGAATATAGTCTGTGTTGCTTTAACAGTGGACAGGTTTAAATTCCAGAATATTGGGGAATGGAAAGACTTTTTGAGGTGCATTTATTAAATAAATTACCAGTAAAAGGATTAAGTAAATATAAACAAATCTCTGAGATGTCATATCATGTACAGAGTAGAATAGACTATGGGATTCTGTTTTAAACAGAGTAGAAGAGGTAAAAAATGTTGAGATAGTGTGAAGCCTATTTGGGGAATATTTGGAGTACATTGAACTACAATACTTGATATTACTGGGGAAGTATCAGTCTACAAATAACAGAATAAATGAAAAGCTGGCTAGATTAGTTTTAGTTATATGTGGTTCTTTTAGAAAGCTTCATATAGTGAATTGTTATATAATAAAACTGGATTTGGTAATATAAAAAATAAAGCAAGATATGGTTTATAGCAACAAAAGTGGGAGGTTAAACTGATTCTGTCATGCTTATCTTTTTCCTATCTTCTGTATTTTTTTCATTTTTATACTTTTTACAAAACAGTATGTAAATGTGTACAGTTATGAATATGTAAGTAACTTTTATTATATTGTAAATATTGTTTTATTGTCATAGAGTTCCAATACCCTTTTTGATAAGTACCATGGGATGTTTTACCTTCACATGAGCTCCCACCAGCTCAGGCAGGTGGAACCTCAGTTTAATATCTTGTCCATGGGACAGCACACTCAGGGTGTAGCACCCCCTACAGACACAGCCACAGCCACACACACACACACACACACACACACACACACACACAGACACACACACACACGCACACACGCACACACGCACACACACACACACACACACACACACACACACACACACACACACACACACACACACACACACACACACACACACACACACACACACACACACACACACACACACACACACCATTCATTAGCCTTGTAGTGTTAGTAATAGAAAAAAATAAGCCAAGTACTTCTAAGGGAAATAGAACCTGCAACCTCCTGAACTTCCATCATCAACTGAAAATGTATTACCCGTTGAGCTACTGACATTGCTATTCAGAGTCCACTATCATGTACCCATAAACTGTGTATTTTTTAGTAATGTATTGTAATTTTTAGGAGCGTGTTTGACCAATAAGTGGAGGAATTTTGTAAAGGTCAAATCAAATGGCAGATAATGAATAGTTTATAATGTTTTTAATGCAAACTGTCATTTGCTATCATTGACATTACAATTTAACTGATTGTTTTTCTTTATTACAAGTATTTGGGAATGTGGAAATAGCTGTGACTTTTTTACTGCTTTTGCAATTAGAACTCAACAAAGAGTGAGCTAGAGTTTCAATAAAAATGGTGCTTGCTCTTTCTCAGGGGATATTCAACTATTGGTTAGTATATTTAATTAAGAAGTACAAGGGTTGAAGCCCCCATGAGTGGTGTTGCAAGACAATCTATCTCTTGCAAAAAAAATATATAAAGGCCTCAAAGAGATGCTCACCACTCACACTAGTTGCCTGATTGATTAATGCAATGAGAAAAAATGTGATTTAGAGATAGTTACAGCTGGAATGAGAAAGACCTAATTATCACCTCATTACCTTGTCTCTGAACTGAACACTACTGTTGCTAGACCTGACCTCACTTATGTTCTTCTTAGCAGCCCATGCATTGCATTAGCACACACAACACACACACTCTCCCTTCCAGATATTCACACCCCCACTCATGCACACAGACAGACAGACAGACAACACACACACACACACACACACACACACACACACACACACACACACACACACACACACACACACACACACACACACACAGGGTCTATATCAGATAGTCGAAGTCTTACAACTTCGAACACATAATGTTCAAACCATTATGTTCGAAGTTACAAAACTTTGACTAAGGATAACAAAAAAATAACAGAAAACAAAATAAACTGTTTTGAGCAGGGGGGCAAGCCCTCCTGCACCCCCTGCTACTTAAATATAACAACTCCGAGATTGCACCCCATTGAACAAAATGGAAACCTCCGCTTATGGAAATTTCCATTCAAATGCTCGAAATTTTACAAATTCGAACTTATGGTCTTGACCATATGAGGTTCAAACTTGTAAATATTCGACTGCGTGATAGGAACACACACACAAAAACATACACACACACACACACACACACACACACACACACACACACACACACACACACACACAAACACACACACACACACCCACACACACACACACACACACCACACATACATTCATGCAGCCACATTCATGAGTCTACAGCCATGCATGTGTATATCTGCACATGTCCACAGAGACATACATACACTCCAACCCCACATCTTTACTGAACTTGTGAGTACTACCATAGGAGTGAATGGGTAACTACAGCATTTTAAGAGTGGTCACTTTTTCCTATTAGAGTAAAATGTTACTCTGCTGAGTGATTCTGTGTTCTATCACCATGACCCCAGTGAGGAGTAAGCTTCAGTGGTAGAGCACTCTCTGAATCAAAAAAGATTATTGTGATATGGAAACTTTCTGAGCTAAAACTTCTGTATCACTCTAAGCATCTCTGAATCCCAGGAAATGTCTTTATGAATGTGTTTGTGTATTATGAAAAATGACATTTTTCCTTAGGATAATGTTGGTTTTGTTTTGTAATGATTTTTTGGTATAAGATTTGGTGCCATGACATCAATCCATGTTTTATAAAACATGTCAGTGTCTACCTCAAGAAATGGGAAAATATTATGGCTCTGACAAGTGAGTGAAGTATAGCTTTAATATACTAACATTAGTGGCCTCTATCAGAGTCCAATATCTATTTCATGTGGCCCTGTCTCTTGTATGGCACTTAGTACAGAGGGTTAAGGCCATAAGCTGTAGTTCCTGTGATACAAGGTTTAATTCCATTAACCTTTATCTGCTACTGTGTGACTTTGACCAATTCAATTAACTAGAAAGTGCTTTGGGCCTATTAGTTATTTGGATAAGGCTCATGGACATATGGTTAGTTACTACCTATGAACTATGAACAATGTTTTACAATCTGAAAGTAAAAGATGGAAAAGTTTGTGGCATGCAGTCGTATGCATCATCATGGCATTCATATTGACAGCTAGCAAATGACACTGTATCTCACTAGGATACAAATAATGATTTGGCTATATTCCGAAGAGCTGATACAGTACTATTTCACACACTGCATTTTCTAACTGACCTGTGATGCCTAGATTACCATTACCACAACCACAAACTACTTATGCATGGCAATGCTTAATACTTTTCAGAAGTAAAAGCAAACAATAAAGGGCTCTGGCTGACTACATGTGCAAACAACAGCAAGGTAGGAGCAGTCATTGAATCCTCAAATGACTTAACTATCCTGCAAGAAGGTTTCCCCCAAGTAAATAAGTAGTGCCATAATCATGGACTGACTCGAAATGTCAAAAAATGTATTATTGTATCCTTTGAGAAGTCACCTATCCCAGAGAACTACCACATTACCAATACGCTTCAGAGAGTTGACCTAGTTGTTCAGGATTTGGGAGCTTTTGTGGACAGTGACCTAACTTCTGACCAATGTGTCCATTGTTGTAAGAAAGTCCTTCTACATTTCAGGACTTATAAACAAAGGGATTCTGTCTAGATCTAAGGATGTCATATCCCCCTTTACTCAATCTTAATTAGGCCTATCATTGAATATAATGCCCCTTTGGCATGTGTCTGTCCAGAAATGCATGCAGCAGCTGGAACACCCACAGAGATAACTTATTAAAAGGATACAAGGCCTAAACAACATGTCTTACATGGATTGATTTATAGTCCTGTCACAGTACTTGGTATCCTACAGACTGCTAAGAGGTGACCTGCCTGTGTCTGGTATACCAGTCATCCTTTGACCCATTACTGATGGATTTACTGCACATCAGCAAGTCACATTCATCAGAAATGCTTGGTCTAGATGTCTAAACCTCTTCCGCAACATCCATAGAATGGTTTGTAAGGACAGGTATATCTCACAGAGGATACTGCTGCTCTAAAACAGACTCCTAATACACACAAAACAAACCTCATCCCTGTCTATATTCAAGCGCAACTTGGATCTATGGATGGGAAACAGAAAATTTGCCCTAGGACTGCTCTTTGTACTAGCAATGGACAGAGGTAGCTCCTAAATGCTTTAACTCATGCATGGATCCCCATCAGATTATCTATGGTATGTTCCTAGTTATTCCCACTAGGGAAAATATATCATTATCAACCATAGGTTCATAGGTAGGTACTAGGCTATCTGTCTGAGGGCATTTATAAGCCTAACCAGAGTGTGTCAGCTTGCGCAACCCTTTTTGATTAATTAACTGAGAATCTGTCAAGAAGAGCCAATGAAGTGATCCCAGGGGTGTATTCTCTGTTACCCATCTACTCGTCAAGGTTTTTCTTGAAGAGTGTTAGTGAGGGGCTCTGCCTAATGTAGTTAGGAATTTTGTTCCAAAGCATGGGGAGTCTCTGTGACAGGAATCTATCCCTCCAACATGTTCTATTTATTGTTGTGGCAAGGTTTATCTCACTAGAGCGAGTGGCTCGCAGTGACTTGGATTTCTTTAGGTGGAGCGTGTCCATCAATTCTGAGTTGGACATGGCTTTGTAAGTCAGGCAGAGATCACCTCTGAGTAAGCGATATGCGACTGAGTACAGCTGGAGTTTTTCCAGTCGGGCTGCATAGGACATATGTTTGTGGCCAGTAATCCACTTGGTGAGGCACTTTTGTGGTCTTTCCAGCTGTTGGAAGTGTCTTGTGAGGTACATCCCAAATGGGGCATTGTACTCTATGATGGGTCTGACGAGTGACGAGTAGGGGAGCACTATAACCTCTTTATTTCTAGATGTGAACCCTTTAGTAATTAGATGGGTTACACAGAAAGATTTCCTAACTACTTTGGCAATATGATTGTCAAAGGAGAGATTGCTATCTACCTGGGTCCCCAGATCTCTTATTACCTCTTCCACCTGTGTGGTACTTCATGGGTGTTTTGTTTTTCCCAAATGGGATGACTATGCATTTTTTGGCATTTAGCTTGAGACCATGACTTTGACACCAGGTGTCTGTCTCAGTAAGGCCCTTTTGGAGAATGTCCGTGTAAGCCAGAGAGTCAATTATGGCTCCCAGTTTGCAGTCATCGGCGAACTTGGTTAGCATTAGTCCTCCTGTATTTGCCTGTACTTCTGAGAAGTATATGCCGAACAGTAGGGATCCCAGGACCAAGCCTTGTCAGACACCACTTGTGACTGGTTTAGAGTCAGACCTGGAGCCTGCTATTCTTACCATGTGAGTTCTGTCTGTAAGCCAGTTGGCAACCCATCTCGTGACGTAGGGATTTATGTTCAGGGTGGTGAGTTTTTCTATAATTCTCGAGTGGAGAATGGTGTCAAAAGCCTTGGCGAGGTCAAGATAGGCTGTGTGAACTACCTTCCCCTCATCTATGGCCTTGGTGACTGTCTTGAAGAAGTCAACCAGGTTTAGTAGGCATGATCTGCCCTTAACAAAGCCAAACTGGGTCGGGTCAAGTGTTTGGAGGTTCTCAATGTCTTTGTTAATGAGTTACATGATGATGAGCTCCATATCCTTGCAGACCAGGCTAGTCAGGCTTATGGGGCGATAGTTACCAGAGTCAGTTGTGGCCCCTCCTTTGTGGAGTGGAATAACTGTTGCTATGTACCATTCTATGGGCACGTAACCTGTGGAGAGGCTAAGGTTGAACAGTGTGTTTAGGTGGGGGTTAGTTCTTTATGTAGTTCATGCAAAACGCAGCCTGGGCCACTATCTGGCCCCATTGACGCTGTGCTTTTGGCTTTGGAAAGGGTTGTTTTCACCTGTGCATCTGTGATTTCCAGGACACTACACTTTTCCGGTATTGTTGTGGGCCCTTTTGAGGGTGAGAGGGGGGTGAAGTTTGCACTGAATCTATCTGCCAGGATGCTGGCAATATCAGTGGGTTCAGTATATTTTGTGCTATTTTGCACTAGCTCAGAGCATATCTGCGAGTTGCCTCTTAGATTCTTGACATAGCTAAAGAAGGCTTTGTGGTTATCTTTCGAATCCTTGGCTATTTTTCTTTCAAAGTTAGCCTTGGAGGATTTTATGAGGGAACTTAGTTTCTTACTGATACTGATCAGGGATGTCTATCCTTCTTGGGATTTGCTTTTTTTCTGAACTAGTTTCCTCCTTCTATTGTATAGCCTGTTTATGGCAGGGGTCCACCAGACTGGTTTCCTTCTCTTAGGGGAGCAAGTCTTGGTTTTAGGGATGGCACGATCCATGCATCCTTGTAGGTGCTCATAGAGTGCATTTGTAAAGGTTCCTGCATCTTGGACACTGTTATCCTTTAGCGTGGGGGCTGTGAAACGTACCATCTCTGCCTTAAGTAAGGTGAAGTTTGCTATAGAAAAGTTTTTCACTGTGGTTTCCTTGGTTGGAGGTGGTGGTGTGGTGTGGACATCCAGATTGATTAGTTTATGGTCTGATCTAACTAGTGACGGGTTGACCTCTGGTGTGGAACCCCTGTCGCCCATGTTGGTGATGACCAGGTCCAATATGTTTTCACCTCTGGTAGGGGAGTTTACCAGCTGATCCAGGATGTTTGAGCTGATAAATTCCAGGAAGCGCTGGACCTGGGAGTTTGTACTTGAGTAGTTTTCCCAGTGAATGGTAGGGTAACTGAAATCGCCCAATATCAGGGTGTTTGGTAGGACCTTCATGTTTTCCAGTGTCTCCAGAAAGGTGGAGTGGTGGTCCTGGGTCATGGAGGGTGATCTGTAGCAGGCCACAATTTGCACTGCAGATTTGCCTGATGTTAGTTGCACATGGATGATCTCAGGGGTATCATGCTGCTCCAATAACCTGGAGGTGTAGGTATTCTTGATGAATATGGATACACCCCCTCCTTTTGTGTTTTGGTCTGTGTTCTGTGGCCGAAGCGTGTGGTATGAGTTGTAGCCCGATAGTGCTGGGGTGCTCTCTGGAGCCTTGAACCAGGTTTCAGTTACTGCACAGATGTCGATGTTCTCCATACTGAGCAGTGCTTCGAGTGTGTGCATTTTGAGATTTAAACTCCTGGCATTGAGTAGCATAACCCTCATTTTTTTATTTGTGCTGTTTACAGAGGTGGGTTTGACTTTTGAGCCTTGCCTAAAAAAAGGCACTATGGGGCAGCAAGAGCCTTGGCCAGTATTTAAAAGCCTAGGGGTGACAGGTGCAAGCTGTCTCTTGTGAAGCAATGAGGCTTGTCGAGCATGTTGTCCCAGGCTGACAGACACTTGACCCCCTTTGAATGACACCAGAAGCTTAGCCAATTGTTGAAATTGATCTTTTTTTTTCTTTATACTGCAGTATCATTCTTGATGAGGGCAGGATGCTACTCAGGGTCAGGGTCATACATGGGCTACTTGATCAGAGAGCTCTTCCATGTCTCTTTTCATGTAGTCCAGGGAGGTACATCTCAGGTCATTCACACCAACATGAACAATGACAGAGTCATATTTGTACTTGTTCTGAAGTGACCTGAGTGCTTGTGTTATGTGGCGGATTCTGGCTCCCACCAGGCAGCTAACAGTAACCTTCTCCTTGTCCAGCCTAGTGAGTGGGACGTCAGTGTGCCTGACTATAGAGTCTCCTATTTCTAGTGTGTTAGGTATGTTGTTTCGCCTTAAGGGCTGTGATTGTGCGGCACACTGATTTTGTGTTTTATGTGTTGTCTGGTTTGTGATGGGAGGTGCAGGTTTTTTGGGTGTCTGCTTTGGAGGTCTGTGATGCTTTCGTAGGTTTTTATTTAGTGCCTCCAAGTATGATTTTGTATAGTTATGTGTATTTTTTTGCCAGTGCTGGTTTAGTATGTCTATGTGAAGCTGGAGGTGTGGTGCAAGTGTTAACCTTCTCCTCTTGATTGCCTGTTCCAGTCTTAGGTGGAGAGAGTTTAGCCTCCAATTTAGCTATATAATTGCATCTCTCGCATATGTTAATGTTTTGTGGTAGGAGGAGAGGGTTGTCTGTGTACATGAGGCAGTTGTATCATTGCCTCAGGATACCCAGGTTCACCAGCTGGACTGGAAAGTATACCTGAAATTGCCCTTTGGTCAAGCTTGAATAGTATGGTGAGCTGCTTAGTTGGTGAGGGGTGAATAATGAGCCTTGCCCTGCTGGGCAATCAAGTGTCGGGGTATATTAGTGCTTGCTATTAAGTCTCAGCAAGTGCTAGACTGTAGGATTCTTTTTAAGTGCTTAGGTTGAGAGTTAGACTACTTTCACGGGAAAACCTGAAGAGGAGACTTGGTGGAGCCAGGATAAATTTAGCTCTAGCTAAACGGATCTGCCCGGACGTGCAAAACCGTGCAAACATGGTTTTTACAGCAGGGAAATGAAAGAAATAGAAATTAGCCCAAAATGGCCTATAAACTACTAACTTCTGGGCTGGAACCACTACTCCAGGTACAGATGGCTGCTCAAAGCTCCCTCTCTCGCAGGTGAACAGAGAAACCTCCCTCTATCCAAGTAAGGTATGGGCAACTCAGAAAATTGTAACACAGCTCTGAATTCAGCACTAGCCTGAAAACTGGACTATACTAGGTGGGAAACAAGGAAACATTTTTTAAAAGATAAGGCAAAAACAGTAAAAAATACACTTTAAACAGCTTTAAACAACTACAAACAGTAAAAATACACTTAAAAGAGATTTAGATGATTACAAGCAATCAGAAAAGGCTTTTAAACAAATTACCCAATTAACCAGTAAAAAATCTCAAAATCTGAGCCTTGTTCCTGTAGTCTTCAGTTCTAACTGCACACTCCTGCCACTGGGGTGCAGGGGAACCTTCTCCAGAAAAGAAGGCCTGGATTAGTGCTCAAGTTATACAAACACAGCTAGATTCAGCAAGCCTGGATCTAGTCTATGCTACAGCAAATAAGGTGCATCAATTTCAGTAAGAAACAGTATAAATATGCAGGCACTATAAGCCTTTAACCGGAAATTCCCAGCTCAGAAGGGCAGAGTCCAACCTCTCCTCCCACAAGAGTGCAGACCACGAACCTTCTTAATGTAAAATAACTGGCCTGAAGCCCAAGTACTTAAACCAGAACTAATACACTTTTAGAATAACAGACAGTGAGCCTTCACTCAGCAGTTCCTAACTTAGAAGGCTGTAAGCTACCTGTCCTGCCACAACAGTGCAGACCACAGACCTTCTTCATGTAAAACAACTGGTTTGAAGCCCAAGTGTTTAAACCAAAAGGCTTAGAATGATAGCTACATTTTAATCAGGTTACTATCAAGCAGGCACTATAAGCCTTTAACCAGAAATTCCCAGCTCAGAAGGGCAGAGTCCAGCCTCTCCTCCCACAAGAGTGCAGACCACGAACCTTCTTAATGTAAAATAACTGGCCTGAATCCCAAATGCTTAAACCAGAACTAATGCACTTTTAGAATAACAGACACTAAGCCTTCAATCAGCAATTCCCAACTTAGAAGGATGTAAGCTACCTGTCCTGCCACAACAGTGCAGACCACAAACCTTAATGTAAAACAACTGGTCTGAAGCCCAAGTGTTTAAACCAAAAGGCTTAGGATGATAGCTACACTTTAATCAGGTTACTACCAAGCAGTAAAAAATACAATTGAATACTTTTAAGAAGGCCTGGATTAGTGCTCAAGTTATACAAACAAAGCTAGATTCAGCAAGCCTGTATCTAGTCTATGCTACAGCAAACAAGGTGCACCGATTTCAGTAAGAAATAGTTCAAATATGCAGGCATTATAAGCCTTTAACCAGAAATTCCCAGCTCCGAAGGGCAGAGTCCAGCCTCTCCTCCCACAAGAGTGCAGACCACGAACCTTCTTAATGTAAAATAACTGGCCTGAAGCCCAAGTGCTTAAACCAGAACTAATGCGCTTTTAGAATAACAGACACTAAGCCTTCAATCAGCAGTTCCCAACTTAGAAGGATGTAAGCTACCTGTCCTGCCACAACTGTGCAGACCACAAACCTTCTTAATGTAAAACAACTGGTCTGAAGCCCAAGTGTTTAAACCAAAAGGCTTAGAATGATAGCTACACTTTAATCAGGTTACTACCAAGCAGTAATAAATGCAATTGAATACTTTTAAGAAGGCCTGGATTAGTGCTCAAGTTATACAAACAAAGCTAGATTCAGCAGGCCTGGATCTAGTATATGCTACAGCAAACAAGGCACACCAATTTCAGTAAGAAATAGTTGAAATATGCAGGCACTATAAGCCTTTAACCAGAAATTCCCAACTCAGAAGGGCAGAGTCCAGCCTCTCCTCCCACAAGAGTGCAGACCACGAACCTTCTTAATGTAAAATAACTGGCCTGAAGCCCAAGTGCTTAAACCAGAACTAATGCGCTTTTAGAATAACAGACACTAAGCCTTCAATCAGCAGTTCCCAACTTAGAAGGATGTAAGCTACCTGTACTGCCACAACAGTGCAGACCACAAACCTTCTTAATGTAAAACAACTGGTCTGAAGCCCATGTGCTTAAACCAAAAGGCTTAGAATGATAGCTACACCAAGCAGTAATAAATACAATTGAGTACTTTTAAGATGACGCAAAAGCAAAATAAAGTAATAAAGAAGGAAGAAACACAAATACAGTAAAAGCAGATGAGTGAGCAAATGAGATGGGCCCAAGAGGAGTATCCAAATGCAAATTTACAAGAGGGGGTGAGGCCAGTCTCTAACTAAATGGAATAGGTAAATTCAAGCACAAAGAGGGAAATTACTAGGCTTAATGTGGTCCTCAAGGGCTAGCCTAGTACTTACCTACAGACCTATGACCCTTTGCAGAAGTAAAGAGTGCAGTAAACATGCTCACATTAAAATAAAGATTTAACTTTAGCATAAGAACTCAGTGCTTGTGGTGGCATAATAACTAATGCAGTTTAATCTGGCAGTATTACTACCTCAGACAACTAGCAAACATGGTTTACAGATGAGAATTCTAGGTCATGTTGCAGGATAAAATAAATGAAAAATAATGTTATAACACTTCTGACATTCCACCAGACAAATAAACACATTGCTTGTGTTATCTTGAGGGATTATCTAGAAAATATTGAGAGAGTAATGAGTATGAGCTGAAGAGTTCACTAGTCGGGTAGTCTGGGTAATACTTCTGCAGAAAATAGAACTATAAGTCTGTATGAACCATGTTGTAGGACCTGCATTTGTTCTGAATAATGATGTGATGGAAACTTTAACAGGGTATGGAGGCACTTGGCCAATATTAAAGCTAAAAACACACTGCATGTCAAACCCAGCCAGATTGGGTGGGGGGCTGCAACCTGCACACCCCCCACACCTCCCTGACTATATATACCAAGTCCAGGATTGCATTACAGTGTGGAAATAGGCAAATTTCCCCATGTTGACCAAGTGCCACCATACCCTGTTAAAGCTTCCAGTGATGTGAACATTCGGTAAATACAGGTTTTGCTGATTTCATCTTGATAAATTGAGTTTCAGTAAGGGGCAATTTCAGTCTACTGAAGTAGACCTATATAAATGTACACACACACACACACACACACACACACACACATACATACATATATATATATATATAGATATATATATATATATATATATATATATATATATATATATATATATATATATATATATATATATATATATATATATATATATCTATGTATAAAATATGCATATGTGCATGCATGTATGCATGTGCTTGCCTATTTCTATGCGCGCATGTGTGTGTGCGTATGTTTGTGTGTGTCTAAGTGCGGTATGTTTGGAAAGACAGAGGACAAGATCTGAACGTGGCATTTCCACACACCTGTGCAGCTCAGAGGGAGTAGAGCTGCAGGTAGTGCTAGGATTTAGTTATAGTGTGCAATAAAAACAGTCTTTGCAATCATCACATTTAATTAATAATAGAACATGTGTCAACATAGTATGTGCCTTACAAAAAATTTCAGTAATTATGGAGCCATTGTAAATTCTGGGATAAAACTGTAGAAGAAATATAATATTTGAATACTTTAAGAAAAAATATTTGGGCAACCTGTTAACTTTTTAATGTACAACAATTTGACAAAGTGGATTTAATGAACTCTGGTTCGGTAAATGATTAATTAGAGTTGAATATGGTGAAAGCACTATTTTTAAATAGATACTCTGTTACAAGATCACTCTAGTCTCTAAAATGTAATCATAAACCATTACTGTGTCATAGGGGAGGGGTGTAGAAAACCGTGTAAAAGGTAAAGTTTTTTTTCTCCACAGTAAATTCTTCTGGAAAAAAGATAAAATAAAATACTTTTTGGTGGACTTGCCTTCAATAAGATATGATAAATATATTCTGACTCACTGTTTTTGATATACTTTTGACATGCACATTGTCTATGCTAAGAAGATCAAGAAAATAAATGCATCATTTCCTCTTAATGCTGAGTTTCAGCTTACTATGAGTATTAATTTTGTAATAGTATATATAAATTAATGAATTTAATGCGTTAGACAAAGATAATTCAGACTATCTTGCCAACTTTCTATTTGTAAACTACATATAACCTCAAAATACTAGACTGTTTTCTCATTCAAACTATATCTTTTCCAGGGTTAAATTCTTCACTCTTATATATATATATATATATATATATATATATATATATGTGTTGAAAGCGTCTTCTGTGTGGAGACATGCATGAATGGGTGTACCTTCGTTGAAGATTGTGCATCAGGGCTGGCAATTCGGCACGTAAAAATCTACTGCCAATCATTAGTGGACCGGAGTTCCACTGTGGCGACCCCTAACCGGGAAAAGCCGAAAGACACAACAACATATATATATCTATATAGTTTACCTCCATGAGGTCGCGAGTGGTTTTGTCCCATGTCTAAATGGCCGAAACTACAACGCAAAAAAAACATAATCTCATACCACATATTTTGGAATGGCTTAAGTGTGAATGCATTGTACCATTCGCACAGATAACATGATGTTCGAATTCAGGATTCCACCTATTCATTTTTGACATTCTGCCATGAACAGGTTCCATTATTCGGTTATTATCCTCAAACCCGAGATACCGAAAGAATCCCTGCTATCTCACAGCTATGCTGTAGTCTGTTTTAAGATGCAGAGATACATCACTTCTCTTTCTAGTAATCCTGCTCCTTCCAGTTTTTGTAGTTACATAGCCTCTTAATCTGCTTAAGCTCCATCTGGGAAATTTTGGGATGTGATATTTCCCTGTCCTTTTAGTATCACCTCATCAGAGACCTTTTACAAGACTCTCTCCCATAGCGTGTGACTTACTCCCTACATTGCAATGATGTGACACTCATCTCTTCATGTTCTTCTGGGCTATTACACACAGGCTCTGCTGGTATCAAAATTATATATTTTATTTACTCCCCTAAATTGCAAGAACTATAGCAAGGTATCTAGCAAACACTTGAATACATCTAAATGTTTGATTATTGCTTGACAAGCTATGTCTATACTTAAACTATATTATTCCTGAAACACCACTCAGACTATTATGCTCTGTCATGGCACCAGCAGTAAATTATATCAGTCACAAATAGAAGACTAGAGTTTACATTATTTACAATAGATTATCTTTTAATAACAAATATCTACAATTAACCTATCAGCTCATCTCAGAAAATCTCAGTTTACTCAGCTTCCAACTTGAACAGACCTAGAGTTACTAACTGATTACTATGAATCCTCATAATCATTACTTAACTAATTTGAATTAGGCAATCTTGTATGTATTGATCATGGTGCAGTGTACTATGGAGTAACAGACTTTAAAAGAACATCTGATTTCTTTTGAGCTGAAGGTTTTATAATTTTATCTAAGCAGCATTTTCTGTTTTGTGATCAATAGAATTCTTCTGCTTCCCCATCCATATCCATACATTCACTTATGCCTTTCCCATCTTTTTTATTCATTTGTTAACTTCATAAGAAAAACTGGTCTACTGTAGTTGCTTTCCATTAATATTCGGCACCACAAGGACAAGAGATATGGCAATAAAATGAAAGAGTTTACAGGAATGCATTTTTGTCTGAGCTAATAACATGAATTTCATGAAACAACTCTGCATACACATACTAAAAAGAGATGTGTACATGTTATGTTGTGTACTTGCATTTATATGTATATGTGTTGAGGAGAGTCTATGTACTCGTGCAATATATGCATATGGTGGTTTGTCTGTGCATGTAAGGAGGCAAAAAAACTGTGAGGTATATAAATTTTTGTTTGATTTTGCCCTTAAAATAACCATAATGATATATTACTCATTTCATTGCCTGCAGAGCTTACCTGGTTTTCACAGGGAAACTTGTTATGACGAGACCAACTTTGCTGGACAGGAAAAGGCAAAAGTCACTAAACTATCATATTGTAAGTAATGCTTTATCTCACATTCTTGTCTTATAATGAAGTGAAATGTATTAATCAGAACTGAAGAAATTATATCTAAACAGAACTGTGAATCATGTTCAGAAGATGTATTGTATTCATATTTAAAGAATACAATTAGCATATTTCTTCATATGTTGTTACAAATTCTTAGAAACTTTATTTTGAAAAAGTATTACCAAAAATATGCCTCTGCAGCGAAAATGAGGATTTCATAGGTATGTAGATTCATATTAGGCTATTGATACAACAGACCATTTGTAGCCTAGACACAGGATCCCACCAGTTTAGTCAGTCATGAATTAATAGCAGACCCTGACTTAATTTCAGACCATTTCCTTAAGGGCCATATAGTGTTACCTTCAAAAAGGGTCATGGAACTGTTCTTTTTTAACCCTTAGTAGAGTCTATTCCATAAAAGAGGTATTCTGTGTGAGCGATAGCTATCCTACCAACAGGTCCTGTTTATGTGTTTATGTTTTGGTGGCAGTTTAGGTCTCTGCTGAGTGGATGATTAAGGTAATATTAATTTTGTAGATGTGTAAGAAGCATACCTCTCAACTGTACAGATTTTTCACAGAAAGTCCAGATTTGTGCCTCATATTTTTAGTCTGTTTTTCATAAAATTGCTTTTCTTCTGGAAAATTAGTGGCAAATCATTAAAGACTAAAGTTAGAAAATAATGACAGACATTTGAGTTTCAGACTTCATACCCTTCAGAAAATTCATGCTAATGCAAAACCTGTTATTCTATCAACTTTCTAAGTTTGTAAGAGCAATATTTAAAAATGATCCCTTTTTTTGGGCCTTTGTCCCACCTTTCTTTATGGCTTTGTCCAGATTTCTTGCTCTAAGAGGTTGAGAGGAATGGTAGGAAGTTACATAGGACTGGATCATTCAAGGCAATGTAGATAAGGCAGAGATCACCTCTAAGCAGCTGTTAGGGAACGGAAAAGAATGAGGGCTTTAAGGGCATCAGGGTCAGGAGACCATGCCCTTGTTTTTTTTTTAATAAGAAAACACTGCAGTATCTCAAGATGGGTCATATTCCTAGCCATATACATACCAGAGAGGACATTGTATTCTATTGTTGGTATTATAAGAGAGGAGCAGAGGGGGACAATGACATCCTTGTATCTAGAAGATATTGGTTCACAGGTTCATAGGTAGGTTCTAGGCCATCTGCCCGAAGGCATTTATAAGCCTAGCCAGAATGTGTTGGCTTTCGCTGCCCCCTTAGATTAGTTCCCTGTGCCTCTATCCAGCAGATCCACTGAAGTGATCCCCGGGGTAAACCTTCTGTTTCCCATCCACTCATCAAGGTTTCTCTTGAAGAGTGTTAGCAAGGAACTCTGCCTAATGTAGATTGAAATCGTGTTCCAAAGCATGGGAAGTCTCTGGGACAGGAATTTATCCCTCCAGCACGTCCTATTTATTGTTGTGGTGAGGTGTAGATCCCTAGAGCATGTGGCTTGAGGGGATATGGTTTTCTTTAGGTGGAGCATGTCCATCAATTCTGGGTTGGACATGGCCTTGTATGTCAGGCAGAGATCACCTCTGAGTAGGCAGTATGAAACTGAGTACAGCTGGAGTTTCTTCAGTCGAGCTGTATAGGGCATCTGCTTGAGGCCAGTGATCCTCTTGGTGAGGTACTTCTGTGGTCCTTCCAGCTGTTGCAGGTGACTTGTAAGGTACATCCCAAATGGGGCGTTGTGCTCTATGATGGGTCTGGTGAGTGATGAATAGAGGGGCACAATGACCTCTTTTGATCAGCATACAAATCCTTTTGTGATTAGGTGGGCCACATAGAAGGATTTTCTAATCACTTTGGCAATGTGATTATCAAAGGAGAGATTATTATCTACTTGGGTCCCCAGATCCCTTATTACGTCTTCCATATTTAGGAGACTACCACCTATGTGGTAGTTTGTGGGTACTTTGTTTTTTCCAAAGGGGATGACTATGCACTTTTTGGCATTTAGCTTGAGGCCATGATTTCGACACCAGGTATCGGTCTCAGTGAGACCCTTTTGGAGGATGTCTGTGTCAGCCGGAGAGTCAATTATAGCCCCTAGTTTGCAGTCGTCTGCAAACGTGGTCAGCCATAGTCCTCCTGTGCTTGCCTGTACCTCTAAGAAGTATGTATATGCCGAACAGGAGGGGTCCTAGGGCTGAGCCCTGGGGAACGCCACTTGTAACCGGTTTAGAGTCTGACCTAGCTCCCACAACTCTCACCATGTGGGTTCTGTCCATGAGCCAGTTGGCAACCCATATGCCCCGATGATTATTCTGGTTATAAAATGGTGCTCAAAGGATACTTCATTGTCAGTGAAGATATGCAAGTCCCTAATGACCACGTTGATTTTTAGGGAGGAGTGTCACCAATATGATAGGAATAAGAATGTCCAGGTTTGCCCTGCTGTAGACATGCTGTGAAAATACCTTAGATAATCTAATTAACATGCTATATACATCTAAGTTCCCAGCACGTCAGCTGATTGAAAACATAGAAATGCCACTTTGGGACAATAGTGAAGCTCAAAGCACTCCCTCTGACTACACTTTCAAATATTCCCAGGGCTCTCTCGGCCCTTTCAGTCTGCACTTCAGGTCCTTCATCACATAAGTCTTTAAAAGCCTCTCTTACTCACTTATTTATCCTCTGTCTCTGTAACCATAAAAGAAAAGAAAATAAGCATGCAACGTTATCTGAAACACATGCTTCAAATATTGCAACATCATAATTAAATAATATGCTGTGAAATGCATTACATGATATCACATATGCTAGCTACAGACCATCCTGTCTAGAAATGAAATGTTTCCTTAACCATGCTTTGTTCCTCAGAAAATGCAAAGTACAATTTACAGCATTCCCCCATCAAAGAATGGAAAGTAAGATATTTTCCTGCCCACATAATTATAAATTCCCCTTAACCTAATCACTATAACAAGGTATATCAGTATAGTTTTGCTCCTCTTCCCTATCACATGCTGAGTCCATATTCTAATCACAAAATAAATAAAAGGGCAACATAACTATGTAGCAAAAAAGATGAGATATTTGCTCAATATACATTTAAAGGCAATAATGCAGGGAGAAAAATGCTTTATAAACTGATCTGTTGAGCAACTTATGGTAGGAGGCTTACGTGTAATTTATAGTGTTATTCAGAGCAACCAGCATGCCTTTTTAAGGGAAGATAGAGTTAGCTATAATGATTAAAGCAAGACCTAACTTTATTTATAAAAAACATGAATTTCTGTACCATGTAGTTGGATTAATTTTCCAATACTGACACTGTAGTGCAACATTAGAGGGGTTCTGCATTTCTGAGAGTGGCGTCCATCGTATGAGATGTTAAAACTGAGGCCTCATCTATCTGAGTTAGTGGTATCTCAGGTAGATGTGAAAAATCCCATGGAACTTAGCATAAACAATAAGAGAAGTTACCTGGTGCCCTAGAAAAATTTCCCCCCTAGTCCGTATGAATACCACCTCAGGTCTCCCCTGAAAGGAGGCCACCAACCTAGTGGGACTAACCAGTCAACAAAGTATAAAGAAATAAAAATAAATAAATAAAATAAAGAGTGTATTTGAATGTATGAGTAGAAAAAGGATGCATTCCATGTTATGGGGCATCACTTGCAAGTGCAATAATAAAATATTATGACTTGTTTCTTTGGAGGTTGTAACCTTTAGAGTGCTTTAAAATTAGAAACTTCTACTCAGAGTAATGTATCTTAAGTAGATAAGGCAAACAAAACGTAGAATTAACACATTTATGAGCTCATGTATGATTTATAAAGATGATCCTTAATACAGACACAGCTAACAGGGTTTATATTTCATGTATTATGCAATCGATTTCCATCTACTATTACTTATAATCTATTTGAAATGTGTTTTGAAGGTAAAATAATTAAGACACATATCACTTGCACAAATATATATTTTACTGAAGAATGCAAAGCCTCCACTTTTAATCTCTTTGTCTTTATCTGAAATCTTAACTTTCATTGAGTAATAAGACTTATGATACTTTCTGTCATTGAGGTTAGCGCAGTTCTTCTTTCTGTTTATTCATACTATTAGTTGTCCATGTGCATGCAAACATTTCATGTTGGACAGACTCATCTGTATCTTGTTTTAACCAAAGCCAGAGTTCCCCAGAAGAAGATGAGAAAGCATTGTCCTGCCTCTTCCCATTTTTCTTTTTAATTTGATCAGATAAGTTGTTCATCAGGTCAGTGAGTTGGTCCATAAACCTTTTTCAGCCACAGCCTAGGCCATAGAGGCAATGAAACACACAGCATACTAATATATGTTTATTTTATGTAGCATATCAATTGGCAGGTTTTGGAACGACAGGAGGAAACTGTAGTACTTTGAGAAAGCCCATGCAAATACAGGGAGAACAGGCAAGATATTAGGATTTAGTTTAGACTCTGGAGCTGTGGTGCAGAGATCTTTCCACTAAGACCATTCTGCTCTGAAATGGGGATTAAAGAGAGGCAGCTCTAAAACCTACTGCATAGTAATAGCAGAAACAGTTTTCCATCTCTGGTTCTGAATCAGTCCTTGTGCCATATGATTATCAAAGCATTGCCCATTCTTGACTACACGTTGTCATAATCACTGTTCTTGTCCCAACTTCTATTTACCTGTCAACATAGGGATAGAACAAATTGTGTCAATTATACCATCCAGATGTTTGTCAAGTGTCCACATACACTGGGAAAGGAAGAAATTGAATGCAATGACATGAATGACTCAAGATGGCTGAGATACCTACTAAAGAATAATTGCATGCCCTTCATTAACCTTCACTACCACTGAAATCTTTGAGACTGTAGGACCTCCTTTTTCCTCAATCAAGGTCCCTCTAAGCTAGATGACTTGCCTTAGGACATGTTCTCAGGCTTGTTTTCTACAGGCAGTTTTACTATAAGTGTAAAACATGAGATAAAATAACTGTAAGAATCGCTGGAGTATTTAAAGCTCTCCCCCTTGGCAAGGCCTTAGTCTAAGGTTTAGAAATCCTCATGAAGAGCAGTGCCAAGGCATCTTTGAACATTTTAAGGGAAGTTCTGTGAGCTAGCAGCTAGATACTCGGGCAGCAGCAGTGATAGTGATGGTGATTATTTTAGCACAAAATGAAATAACTTTAGGATGTAAACCAATTTATACAGGAGTATATTACTTTTTTTAAAATGTGGGCAGCAGAAGTTATTTCCCCTGACCCAGAAAGAAATAGTGTGACCAGTACAAGCAAATATGAGAATGGTGACATCAAGATTTTTACATAGATAGAATAGGATTTTTAGAAGCTAACTTGTTAAAAATGTTGTCAAGTAGTATCTTCTTTAGAAAAAAAGATATTTCTCACATATACAAATAAAAACACTTCAATTAATATAAAAATTCTGCTTCAGTGATGTGCAGCCTACAGTGATTTATTTTCAATGACTATTTAAATTTCTGTTTATCTAACATGTTAAGTCATATATTTTTTTTAGTGCAGTTTTCTGCATTTTACTCACGACTTAAACATATTCTGGTTAAACTCTGAACAAAATCCATGATATCACCATTGGCAGAGACAAACTTCCTGTATTATACTTTATATTAGTACTTATTTTTCATTTCATCCTAAAACTGTGAAATACACACTATATTTTTATACTTCCATATGAGTCCTGAACTGACTGCCATTTGAAACTATAGACGCCCAAGAGGTAGCAAGTGCTTAGATTAAATTTTAGTAGTCAGATATAATGTTCAGAATTTAAGACAGTTGCCTTGTTTACTCAGTAGCACATAAGTTTTTCCAAATTAGAAAAAATAATCAAAAGCACAAATATAAATAGAAATCCTAATTCAAATATCTTAAAATGAAAAAATGTTTACTTTATTATAAAATGTAGCAGTATTGTACAATGACATGCAGACTCTGTGCCAAAATCTGAAACATGGTCTACCTCTAGTACAACAGTCAACTTGATTATATTATTTCTATTATAATTTAAGCAAAACTTAAAAGTCAGATAAAATGTGGCATTTAATGTTTATTAAAATACATATTGCTTTTCTGTAAGGGCAACCTTTTCCTTTACAAAATAAACAGAAGAGTCCTGCAAGTCATGAAATAATATAATTACATTTCATAGAGAGTGAAATGTCAGAACCAACAGGAATATTATAAGAAAGTACAGGATAAGATTAATTTTATTTTCCATCACTACAGTACATACTGAATAATGAATCTGTCATGTTCCACACTAGTTAATAGATTTACAATTTATCTAACCTACCAGGCATATCTTGTTGTTTCTTTAATTATAAACGTGCACTGAAATATCAAAGTCTGTTTTCTTTCTCCACATTCTTTCTAACTAAACCTACATGTAGTACTACATGGCAGATAAGTAAGATTCTATTCAGTAATATATAAAAGAATTAAAAACATCCTTCTCTGTATATTTGAAAGTAGTCAGACAAAATGCCAGTGGAAAAAAATGTAATTTCTGCACGACAAATGTCAGTGTCTTTGCAGTAAGCAGTAAGGAATAATTCAGATAAGATTCCATTACTCATGTAAGAAAGTGTTTTTTATGGTTTTGGAAGAGATATTTTATACATAAAAATTTCTTTATATGACTCGGCCTGTTGTATTAACCAGGTAGAACCACTGTACATACAATCCCTCTTCAGGTGCAACCTCTGGTTAAGTGACCTGAGGGACCCAAACTCTGCACCACAGGAACTACAGTTCACAGCCTTAACCCTCTATGTCAAGTGTCAGACCAATACCTATTTGCTAACTGAGAACAATGTCTGGTTAAGTGACTTGGTGAAGGTCACACAATAGGAAAATTAGGGCCGGGGGAATCAAACGCTGTGCCACAGGAACTACAGTTCACAGCCTTAACCCTCATGTCCAGCTGCCAGACACTTTAGAACATAGCTTTCAATCAGGTGCTACTCAAGGCCGGTATGACCCTGACCTTGAGTAGCATCTTACCCTCACCAAGAATGATGCCACAATATGAAGACAAGATGATCAATTTCAACAATTGGCTTAAATATTGGTGTCATTCAAAGGGGATCCAATGCCTGTCAGCCTGGGATGACATGATCGACAAGCCACGATGCTTCGCTAGGGACGGCTTGCACCTGTCACCCCTGGGCTTTCGGATATTGGCAAAGGCTCTTGCTACCCCCATAGTGCCATTTTTAGGCAAGGCTCAAAAGACAAACCCACCTCCATAGGTATCACAAGGGATAAGAAACTAAGAGTAATGCTACTCAACACCAGAAGTCTAAACCTCAAGATGCACGCACTCAAAACTCTCCTTAGCATGGAGAACATCGATATCTGTGCAGTAACAGAAACCTGGTTCAAGGCTCCCGAGAGCACCCCAGCACTACCAGGTTATACCTCATACCATGCTTTTTGGCCCCAAAACTTGGACTGAACCACAAAAGGAGGGGGAGTATCAATATTCGTCAAAGATACCCACACCTCCGGGTTGGTGGCACAGCACGAAGCATCAGAGACTATCCATGTGCAACTAACAGTAGGTAAAACTGCCTTCCAGTTTATAGCCTGCTACAGACCACCCTCCCAAACCCAGGAACCCCACTCGGCCTTCCTGAGAACACTGGAAAATTTGAAGGTCTCTCCAAACACCATTATATTGGGTGACTTCAACTACCCAAACATAGACTGGGAGCATTACTCTAGCTCCAACACCCTAGCCCAAAGGTTCCTAGAATTTATAAACTCAAATGCTATGGAACAACTTGTTACCACTCCCACAAGAGGGGAAAACATACTGGACCTGATCATCACCAACATGGGGACTCTATGCTCCAGACCAGAAGTGTATCCCTCACTGGTAAGATCAGACCATAAACTAATCTCACTGGATATTCACATCCCGACTCCACCCCCTGCCCTGAAAACTACAGTGAAAAACTTCATTAAAGCAAATTTCACACTCCTCAAAACCGAGGTGGAATCCTTCAAAGCCCCCGGGCCTGTGGAAAATACGGCCCAGACCGTAGAATCCTTTATAAACGCATTCTATGAACACCTTCAGGAATGCATGGATCATGCAATCCCAAATAAAACCAAGACCCAATCCTCCAAAGGCAGACGTCCTGTCTGGTGGACCTCAGCCATAAACAAACTATACAATAGAAGGAGGAAGCTACTACATGATAGAGCAAAATCCCAAAAAGGGAAGGCATCTCTGATCAGTATTAGCAAAAAACTACGGGCACTCATAAAATCGTCTAAGGGCAGCTTCGAGAGAAAAATTGCACAGGACACTAAGGATAATCACATTGCTTTCTTTAGTTATGTTAGGAACCTGGGTGGGAATTCCCAGATATGCTCAGAATTAGTCAAAAATGACAAAAAATACACCGAACCCACAGACATTGCCAACATCCTAGCTGACAGTTTCAGCGCAACCCCCCCCCCCCCTCCCCACCAAAAGGGCAAATATCTATCCCAGCAGAGTGCTGCCCCCTGACATCTCAGATGCTCAGGTAAGAGCTGCCCTCTCCAAAGCAAAAAACACAGCATCAATGGGACCAGACGGTGTCCCGGGCTGCATCCTACATGAACTCCAAGAAGAGCTAAACCCAAACACAAAACTACTGTTCAATCTCAGCCTTACTACAGGATATGTACCCAAAGAGTGGCGTACAGCAACAGTGGTCCCTCTCCACAAAGGTGGTGCCTCAATGGATCCTGGAAACTATCGCCTCATAAGCCTGACTAGCTTGGTCTGCAAAGCTATGGAAAGGATCATCATGGACCTCATAAATAAAGATATTGGGGACCTAAAGACACTGGATCCTACCCAGTTCGGCTTTGTTAAGGGCAGATCCTGCCTCTTAAACCTGGTTGATTTCTTTGAAACAGTCACCAGGGCCATTGACAAGGGGAAGGTGGTCCACACAGCCTACCTGGACCTTGCAAAAGCCTTTGATACAATACCCCACTTGGGCATTATAGATAAGCTCACCAGCTTAAATATAAACCCCTATGTCACTAGATGGGTTGCAAACTGGCTCAAGGACAGAACCCACTTGGTTAGAATTGCTGGAGCTATGTCAGACTCCAAACCAGTTACAAGTGGCATCACACAAGGCTCAGTCGTGGGACCTCATTTGTTCGGTATATATTTCTCGGAGGTACAGGCCAACACGGAAGGACTGTGGCTGACCAAGTTTGCAGATGACGGCAAACTGGGCACCATAATCGACTCTCCAGCCGACACAAGCATCCTCCAAAAGGGCCTCATAGAAACAGACAACTGGTGCCAGAGCCATGGCCTCAAGCTAAACGTCAAAAAGTGTATAGTCATCCCCTTTGGCAAAAACAAGGTGCCCACAAATTACCACACAGGTGGTAATCCATTAAGTACAGAAGAAGTAATTAGGGACTTGGGGACCCAAGTTGATAGCAATCTCTCATTTGACAACCACGTGGCCAAAGTGGTTAGAAAAACATTTTATATAGCCCACCTAATCATGAAGGGATTCACATCTAAATCAGGGGAGGTCATCGTGCCTCTTTACTCATCCCTCATCAGGCCCATAATTGAGTACAATGCCCCTTTTGGAATGTACCTTACCAGACACCTGCAGCAACTGGAAAGACCCCAAAAGTACCTCACCAAGAGGATCAAAGGGCTCAAACAGATGCCATATGCAGCCCGGTTAAAGAAACTCCAGCTCTACTCAGTGGCATACAGCCTGCTCAGAGGCGATCTGTGCCTGACGTATAAAGCCATGTCCAACCCAGAATTAATGGACATGCTGCACCTCAGAAAATCCAAATCGCATCGAGCTACACGCTCGAGAGACTTGAACCTCAGCACTGAAATAAATAGGACATGCTGGAGGGACAGATTCATAACCCAGAGGCTCCCTTCACTCTGGAATAAAATCCCAGTCCAGGTTAGGCAGAGTCCCTCATTGACTCTCTTCAAGAGGAATTTTGAGTGGATGGGAGATCGTAGGTTTACCCCGGGTATCACTTCTGTGTCACTGTTAGACAGAGGCACAGTATACTAACCTCGAAAAAGGGCATAGCAAAATTAATTTAAAATGGGTGGCGAAAGCCAAACACACTCTGGCTAGGCTTATAAATGCCCTAGGGCAGATAGCCTAGTATGAACCTATGAACCTATTAAGTGTAATTATACACAACCACCCCCTGAAATCTGATCTCCACCTTCAGCAAACTATAACGAAGGCACACTGAAAGCTAGGCTGCCTCTGTAGAGTAAAACACTACCTTACTGACACTGCTAGACAAAACATAGCCTCTTCTTTTCTATGCTCACCATATGATATGTCTCTCCTGTTCCTAACAATCTCAACTCATCTCTATTAACCAAACTGGAACAATGCTGCAATAAAGTAGCCAAATTTGTAAACAACCAACAATATAGATCACATCACTGCTACTTTTTAAAACATATAAACTGGATCAAACTAAATAATTATCTGTTGTTCTCACAATTTATTGCAACCTTTAAGCTTCTGCATAACCTTGAAAAATTCACATCTCTTCCATCATTCAACCCTACACTGCTAAGAAAAGTTTATGCTCCACTTACAAATCAAATCCTTACTCTCCATTATGAAATCTAACAACAATGCAAGATACTCCCTGTATTCACATTGCATTACTAATAGCTGAAATACCATCCCACTACACTTAAGAACAGTTTAAAACCTGAAAGACTTTAAATGCCAGCTGAAGCAACACCTGCTAGATAAATGGCTCTGCACCTGCACCAGCCCTGGTTAAACTGGTACTAATGTAGCTTTATGAAATTGTGCCTTAACTCTCTGCTGCACAAAACGTAACTGTACTATTATCATAACTATACACTCCTGCATCATCTCATCTCCTTCATCTTCCTTTAATCTCCTCCCCCTTTCCTTTCCTTAGGCTGCTCTAACTCCTTATATTCTCTTCCTATGTCTTAGATTTTGAACACGTCTTTCTAGTAACAAATATTCTTACATAAAACCTAGCAATCTATGCATACCAGTGATATTGCACCGCATACACCTCCCTGTATTTAAAAAAATAGTCTACAACAACTCATGTAACTGTTATTTTTAATCAAAGCTGTTTGTAAATGATGTAACTGACGTCAAGGTTGTCTGAATAACGGAACTGTTGCTAAACGGACTGTAAATATTGAAACAATGCAAATGATGCCGATGATATCTGAGTAATGAAGCTCTTATCCTTTGGCCTCTGCTGAAAAAGGGCACTGCTCATTTGGACTTTCCTGGTGAACAAATGTCAGTAAATAATAAATAAATAACTACATGTCCAAAATGTACAACACTGCTTATAATGCGGTATGTGGTATAGTTGTCAGCTTACTAACAACTTAGATGTGTAACATTGAATGTGTGACAGACCCTGTCAATATAGAACTGTAAGATGGTATATATAATTTACTCAAACGATCATTTTAGCGAATACCTTTTAATCAAACCCTTTACATTGAACCTACTATTCGTCAAAGTCTTTAAATATCAAACTGCATAAAATCAAACCCTCTTACTTGGCCAGCTAACAAAACTGAAAGGGTGACATCACTAAGTTACTCCTAAAAACTGGAACACTTAAAAACTTTAAAAGTTATTTTAACACATAAAATATAATATTTTTTAAAAAAGAATTACTGACATAAAAATAACTTATACTACTATTACTTTTAATTTAAAAATAACCTACACCTTGTATAACTATACTTCCGGGCAGAGTGGTCTACTCAAAAGTGGGTGTAGCCTTAAATTAAAAACTAGATATGAAGCACTTTATAACCTTCACTTTTGCAGGGTGGCTTCACTCCCCTGTACTCCCCCCAATTAGAGGGCTTTGGCCCCACACACCCCTAAAAATTCAATATACCAACTCTGAGATCGCACTATATTGATGAAAAGGACAAAGTAGAAATAGGCCATGAATATTCATGCTGCCATCGGTATGAATATTACTGAACTTTAACCGATTGTTGAATGGCAGGCAGGGTTTAGGTGGGACTTGCTACTGCAGATAATATGGTCCAGGTGTTGTCCAACAAAAATTATTTGACAAAATACACTTCGACAAATAGGAGGTGCATTGTAAAGGGTTCGATCAAAAGGTATTCGCTAGAATGATCATTTGACTAAATGATATAGACCTCTGCAAGGAACATGGACTTTTAACAGTCAACATGAGGAATCTTCTTCGTAATGAGGTACACTTAAGAGGAGTGCTTTGGGATCCATTCACTCTACTTGCTCAGGAATTAGTGCCATACACTCACACTCCTTAAGTGCAGTGCAGTACTGGAGCATTATACTCATCTGTTTCTCTGAATCCACCAAATTTGTGTCCTCTGACTGTATCCCTTTTTCATCATATTTTTTGTTTGTTTCTATACATATGCATTTATTCATTTGTTTGCTTGCTTGTTTATTTATTTATTGGTAGTCATGAGAATTTGATGAATGCACTTCATATATTCTCAAACATATGCACACCCACACACACACACACACACACACACACACACACGCACACACGCACACACATACACACACACACACACACACACCTCTATTTTCTAGAGCTATGTTGAATAAAGGTTTTTGAGACTAATACTGGTGCCCTCTACAATGACATCAGGAAGGAAGAGAATTCCAGAAGGTCATCACAGAAAAACAAGGGGGTCTCTTAACTGGACAAACTTAGTCTCATAATCTTAATCTGCAACAATGCCTCTCTGAAGGAAAAACGCTGACAGAAAAGTATGTGTCATATGAATTATTTCAAATAACATCCCTCTGGTTTGAGCAATGCAGCAGTGATAATGTTATATACAGTACAGGAACTGAGATAAATAAATTTTATATTCCAATACCAATTGTAAAGAGATAATGCATATTTTGTTTTCAGCTATAAAGTAACAGCAAAGTTAGTATCATTTGGGGAAAAAAAACATTCTGTATGACTTCTTCATGACTGGCTGATGACCTTCAGATGACTTTTATAATTCTTAATCTTCTTCTTTCGGCTTTTCCCGGTTAGGGGTCGCCACAGCAAATCACCTTGTCCGCTCATGATTGGCAGTGGTGTTTTATGGTGTTGAGTTGCCAGCCTGGCGCCCAACCTTCCACAGAAGGCACACACATGCACACCTAGGGCCAATTTAGAGTGTCCAATCCACCTGCAGCATGGGAGGAAACCGGAGCACCTGGAGGAAACTCATGCGACCACAGGGAGGGCATGCAGACTCTGCACAGAAGGAACCTCAGCCGAGGATTGAACATGAGAACCTTTTGCTGTGAGGTGGCAATGCTAACCACTGCACCACCATGGCTGCCCCTTTTATAATTCTTAATACTTTTTGATAATGAATTATGGCTGCCAAGATCCATATTATGCACTTGTCTTTAGATCTAATTTACACTTAGTCTCAGACAGTATGCTTAAACTAGAATGACTTTTACAACAATTGTAGCTCTAACGTCTCTAAAAGAATTAAATGTGATTGCAGAATGGAGTGTTTTCAAGAGTCTATACTCATGAAATTGAAGAGTGAAGAATACAATCTGCATGTTCTTTGAATGTCTACATTTATTTTATTTATATAATCATTTAAGTTAAGTAGACTGGGTGTCTGTAGTCCATTTTCAGCTACAACCTTGTTACATAACATGTAGGAAAAACAGAAGGCATTACATTACATATCCAAACCAAGTGAGAGTAAAACATAAGGAGCACAGCATAATAAGTATTATTTTTTAAATTTTTCTGCTCCCATTGGACCTCATCATTACTGGCTGGGCATCCAGTGGCCCATGTCCACACCAACTCCACCAGCTATTGTGCTACCCCCTCAAACTTAATTCACTATTACTGGGACTGCACATGGATGTTAAGGGCATTCTGGGGACATGACTTTGTCTGGGGAGATTTTTTTTTATGTCCTACACACTCCTTTTCCATGACCCGTACACTTGTAGGATCATAGGATTATAGCAAGTTACTAGGCTAATGGCCCTGGGGCCCTTACAAGCCTAGCCAAGAATTTATCCCCAAAACGAAACCTCAGTCAGAACCTGTCACCCCTGTCAATGAGGGACACAGGGGTTGGGAGGGTGGCCTAATGGTTAAGGTGTTTGCCTTACAAACACAAGGTGCAGGGTTCAAGTCTCACAAGGGATAATTGGCTAGGCTTAAAATGGCTTGCAAGGGCAGTTAGCTTAGTACTACCCTATGAACCTATGAACCTATAATCCCTGGGACAAATTTGTGGTTTCCCATCCACTCATCAAAGTTGCACTTGAAGACCATCAGTGAGGTACTCTGTTTGACGTGTATGGGAACTCTATTCCAGAGACAGGGCAGCCTCTGGGAGAGAAAGCTGTCTCTCCAGCAGGTTTTGTTGATGTTGCATATTAGATTTGGGACTTTTGAGTGGGTAATGTGCAAGAAGTTAGACTTACGGATACGGAGCATCTCTAGTAGGGCAGGGTCCGAGATTGCCTTGTAAGCGAAACACAGATCCCCTCTGAGCAATCTGTATGATACCAGGTAGTGATTTGAGCCTGTCTGTAGGACAGATGTTGGAGGCCGTGGGTTGATTGCATGCAAGGGCAGCTCCACTCTTGGACCACACCTCATCTTAGGGAGCGTATCAATGAGCACCCTCCCGCCAAGCATGAGCACACCCATCCCTACTCTGCCACTTATTTGTATGTTCATAACTAATCTATGAACCTATGTATTTATGTATGTGTATGTATATGTATATGTATATATATATATATATATATATATATATATATATATATATGTGTGTGTGTGTATATATATATATATATATATATATATATATATATATATATATATATATATATATATATATATATATATATATATATATATATATATATATATATATATATGGGTCTACCTGATATCATCGACAGCGGAAAACACCGACAAGTGAATTGCGAGCGCCAGAAGATCGACAAACAGAAGACCGATGCGATGGATGAAAACACCGACGCCAAGGATGCCGACATGGGAAAAGGCTGTGTAAGTATGCGGTAGTGACGGACGTTAGGGTGCGAGTAAGGTAAGTATGGATATCGATGGTCTGTGGGGATAGGGGTGGGTTAAGTGAGTTAGGGTTAGGGACTGGGTTAGGTAAGTGTGCGGTAGTGATAGTCTTTGGGTTAGGCGGGTTAAATGAGTTAGGGTTAGGGCGCGGGTTAGGTAAGTGTGTGGTAGTGATAGTGTTTGGGTTAGGGGTGGGTTAAGTGAGTTAGGGTTAGGGACTGCATTAGGTAAGTGTGCGGTAGTGATAGTCTTTGGGTTAGGGGCGGGTTAAGTGAGTTAGGGTTAGGGCGCGGGTTAGCTGAGTATGCGATAGTGACGGACCTTAGGGTTAGGGTTTGGGTTAGGGTTGTAGATAGTTGTGTATGTGTGGTTTAGTGTGGGTTTGTAGGGATTTTGGTGTGCTTGTGTTTTGTGTGTGGTTTTTGGACAGGGGATGTGTTTTGTTTGTTGATTGTTGTTATTGTGGTGTGTGCAGTGTATGAGGTTTCGTGTTTGTGTACCATCGGTTATTTCGTTGTCGGGCATGTGAGGTTTCGTGTTTTTGCACTGTCGGTTATGTGGTGTCGGTAATTTCGTTGTCGGTGTTCTGGGGTTTCGATTATGTCAGGTAGAACCATATATATATATATATATATATATGTTGTATGTATGTAATTGAACATAAAT
This sequence comes from Protopterus annectens, assembly GCF_019279795.1. Classification (NCBI taxonomy): domain Eukaryota; kingdom Metazoa; phylum Chordata; order Ceratodontiformes; family Protopteridae; genus Protopterus; species Protopterus annectens. The sequence goes on along the minus strand of NC_056732.1, from coordinate 81,628,471 downwards.
AAGTAATCAAAGCAAAGCACTAAAATCACATTGATTGCTCAGTTAAGAATGTCTCCATCAGTACCATATTTTCCTTTTTTGTGTGTACCTGCAAGATAAATGATTTAGCAGAATTAACTTTTTACCTTGTTTTTAAAAATGAGCTGAAAACTGACTTGAAGACACTGTAAGAAAGTTAGCATTACAGTCATGTTAGGTTAGCACATTGCATACAACTGTGCCTGTCACTACCACCAATGACAACAGAGAAAGACATCACAGAAGTTAATCTAGGCTGAAATCCTGGGAGAGAATTTTAGATTTCAGGAGTAGGTCCAGCTCCCCCAAATGCAATCATTACTTTTTTTTTTTAATGTGGAGATTACACTGTGGTTATAGGACTACATTAAGGCATTGATGGATGGGGGGGTATGTATATGTTAAAACAAGTTTAAAATATCGCATCTGACATGGATGGGCAACAGCATTTCACTTGATCAGAGCACAGGAGGTATAAACATTCAAACATTTCTTTTCTATTTTTTCTTGAATTGTTTGTATTCTTTTGCCTTCAAAGCATAGCTTTTCCATTAGCATTATTCTTTCTGGGGAGGAGATATCATCCAGAGAGCCTTCAGGGAATTCTACTTACCGTAAGTCTCATTAACCCTTCTGCGGCCTTGGATAAATGGAACTCTTTTGCATGTCTGCATCTCCATCTACAGTTTACCTGCTGTTTAATGGAGTGATCATTGTTTTTTAAGTTTGCACTTTGATAATATGTCCAACATCCATTAGGATGCAGGCTTGACTCTTCAGACCTGGCACAAACACTCAGTTAGTGAGAATTCCAGATTTTGTGGTGTTCATCAGTAGTTACTAGGCATATGTCAAAGAAACCATTTAGGAGTTTATCCCAGTTCTCCAGTTGCCCCAAAGCACTGTCTTTTGAAGTGACTTGCTCAAGGCCATGCAGAAAGCAAACACAGACGGAGGGAATTGAAATCTGTACTACAATAATCAGCTCATTAGCATCTCATAGCCATGGTCCTCTACGTCTTTATTCCCAAAGGCTGGACATCTTCTGCAAGGGTGTAGCCCAGGAGTCTGCAACCTTTACTATCAAAAGAGCCGTTTTGGCCCTTCTACCAAATAAAATTCATCTGGAGCCAGAAAACATATTTGACCCGTAAAATGAAGATAACACAGCATATTAAGTTTTATATATAGTTATTATACTGCACATAAAAGAACTAAGTTTATAAGAACAATATTTTAAAACCCGTCTCTATTTTTGTTACTTTGTTGAGATTTTGTATGCGGATCGCTCGATATGTGTGTGTATATGTGTGTGTGTGTGTGTGTGTGTGTGTGTGTGTGCGTGTGTGTGTGTGTGCGTTTGTATGTGTGTGACTGTATATCACAGTCATACCTTTCATCCTTTTAGTGCAAGAAATCTGGACAAAGCCATAAATAATGGGGAGACCAAGGCCCAGAAATAGGGACGCTTTTTAAATATTGCTGTTACAAAGTTAAAAAGTTGATAGAACAGATTTTGCATTAGCATGAATTTTCTGAAGGATATGAAGTCTGAAACCAAATGCCTGTCTATATTTTCTGACTTCAACACTAAATAATTTGCCAATGATTTGCCAGAAAACCACAATTTTATGAGAAACAGGCCAAAAATATGAGGCAAAAATCAAGACGTTCTGCAAAAATCTGTACAGTTGACAGGTAACTGTGTGTGTGTGTGTGTGTGTGTGTGTGTGTGTGTGTGTGTGTGTGTGTGTGTGTGTGTGTGTGTGTGTGTCCTTAAAATGCATGTAAACAGACAGTGTTATTTGACCAAGTTTCTAAGTTTATAAGAGCAATATTTAAAATCTGTCCCTATTTTTCTTCCTTTGTTCCCCATTTATTTTTATTGCTCCATCCAGATTTCTTGTGGTAAGAGTTTCAGAGGTATGGTGGAGAGGTACAGAAACCTTTCAGGAGATGCTGATGCTGCCAAGGAATTACTTGGTTGCTCTTAGAGTGTGTGGAATGCATGGTAAAAGAAATCATGTTATTCTAGCAAGTTTATAAGTTTATGAGCAATATTTAAAATCCATTGCTCGATCGGTGTGTGTGTGTGTGTGTGTGTGTGTGTGTGTGTGTGTGTGTGTGTGTGTGTGTGTGTGTGTGTGTGTGTGTGTGTCGTGGCAGAGTGTCCATTATTTTTCAAAGCTACAGGGAGCCACTGCAGAGGGTTGGAAGAGTTGCATGCGACTGCAGAGCCACAGGTTGCAGACCCCTGGTGTAGCCAAATATTTATGTTCTGTACTCCAACCAAATATTGTTGCTCCCACCACCCACCCATCATTTTATGGGAGCTACTGCAGGAGATCAAATGTGTAAGTAGGCATTTGAGTACAGTGAATTTGCCTAGGTACACCCTTGATCTCCTGCAGTAGTTCCCATAGTGTTTGTGTTAATCTGAGTATTTTATAGAGATTAACTTATTTAAACAAGTTGAATTTAGTTGCATGATTAAAGGTAAATACCACAGACTTGCATTCATTTCAGAATCTGCGAACAATGGAAGAGGTGATAATGGAAGAAGAGATGGAAAGTAAAGTTGACCATATGGATGTGTTCCTGTCTGAGTGAGAAGGGTTTAAAAAGGAAGATGTGATGAGAATTTGGTCAAAAGATTTTGGAACTGCCCTAGATGCAGCTATACTTTTTTATACTTCTTTGCCCCTGCTATCTATCAGCTGTCGAACCCCTCCCAATCAATATGCCAATTTGCTCCTCATCAGTGGGGCAAGGGTCAACCAAGAGGAACCTTCATTTGAACAGCTTTCATTGTGGCTCACATATTTCTGATTTTTTCCATGGCCCTAACTTATGCACACTTGGCTAGCTTCCAGGAAAAGGGGTTCAGTGGGCCATTCACAGAGGATGTCTCCTCACTCCTGCAAGGTACATTCCCTCCAAGCAGTGCTATCCTTCACGCTGAAGTATAAGCAGTAGTCTTTTTTTCTCTGTCACAAAGATCATACCAGCCAGTGTGCCCCTGAGTGCAAGCAACCTCTCCCCCCACCACTAGAAGAGGCACATTGGCCATACTTTTTACTCCTTCCTCTCCATGCCTAGTTCTTTCTATACCAGGGCCACAGTCAATTCCTGGTCACCTATACACAGTAAGGGCTCCATCCCTTTGTGCCATGGATCCAGGCAGATGTAGCCATCGTTGAATAATTACTTTCTGGCATGTTATTGAAGTATGCCAGGTAAATTTGTGAATGCCAGCTTGCCATTAAAGTAGAGATGGTGTGAAATACAGAAAAAAACAATCACTTGACAATTATAGACAAATGGTCTATGTTGACAACAATCAGTCAATTTAGAAGATAAGGAATGAATAAGAAATCTAGGACTTATTGGAGGCAGGCAAATGCTTTGATTGTTTGTAGGTTCATAGGTAAGTACTAGGCTAGCTTCTCTTCTTGGGTATTTTAAGCCTAACCAATTTCCCTTGGTGAGAATCAAACCTGTACTTCTTGTCTGAGAGGCAAACATCTTAACCATTGTTTCAACATTATTTCATAAATACTGACCACACTTTCTTCATACATACAGTGAAAGTTAAAAATCGTATACCCAGCTATCTGCCATAGTAGAACCTTATAGGTTCATAGGTTTGTGCTAGGCTGGCTGCCTTGTGTGCTATTTTATGTCTTGCCAATTTCCCTATCAAAACATGTAGCTTGTCTTTGTGAGGTAAACACGTTAACCATTATACCAACCCCCAAAATCACACTTTGTTTGGAATTTATTGAAACCAAGATGGTGCTTTGGACTGGGTTCTCTAAGAAATCTTTGTCGTTGAATAGACTATTTAGGAAGTCTGTGCGATATTGGTGTTTATGTGATATTGAAAAAGAACAGGTTTTATTGCAGATTTGGCATCTTGAGAAGAAGTACACAGTTAAGGATAATTAGTATTCATGGGCCATGATGTTTCAGAAATTCCTTTGTTGCATTGAGATCAGGGTACAGAGGTTACAAAAGCAATAATAATAAAATTAACTATTAATCTAATAATAACAGTGTTGTCAATATAAAAAGTGCTAAATATCATTACATGCAGAATTGAAGATGCTTTTAACTACAGGAATGCAGATGTTTATGACTTCTCAATCAGCAAGTGATTGGCTCTGAGGTTTACCTGATGTGTTAAATTCTGAAACTGAGGAATCGGATATGAAAGTATCCACAAGGCCTGCTATGTGATACAGTTCAGTGAAAACAGAGAATGAATGTGATATGCAGACCAAGAAGTTGAGTTTTTTTGGTTGATCCTTTAAATATAAATGCAGACTGTGGATATTGCAATGGACTTTATACTTCACTGCTATTTTTTGTTTGTTTTCTTTTTTTTCTCAGTAGCAGGTTGGGTGGTATTGTAAAAGAACAAAGCTATGACTGAATATAGCTTGAGAGTACTTATTGACAGTAGAATTATATTAATAAAAAATTAATTCATATTGAGCAATGAAGATGAACAATGTCATAGTATATGAAGTTTTGGAAAAAGTGTATTTCCAGTTACCTGACTGTCCCAGTGATTGCATTTATAACAGATAGCACTGTGCAACAATTATGGGCCTACAACTCTGGGACACATGTAGAATATACAGAGTCTCTGTCTAGAACTACATGGGAAACCTGCAAGAAAAAAACTGTGAAGCACATGATTATAAATCAAATCTTTTAGTCACTAGGCAAAACGAGTCAGTTGCAACATGAGAAAGAATACGCATCTGTGAGGACTGCACCACATTCCGCCTGTCATTATGAATAGTCCAACTCTATCCTTGTCTAGAATATTAAGCTGAAGTGGATCAGACACTGATGACACAAAAACAGATTTTCCAAATATCTGTCTGGTTGTTCTTGACTCAGTTTGACTTGATTGGTTTTCTGGAACATTATATTCAAGTTGGCACTCAAAACGAATTGACACTATGTTATTTGTTGTATCGAGACACAATACCACCTTTAGACTGCACCATGTAAGAGCATGGTTCAGCAATTTTCTGTGCTCTTATAGCTGTAGTGTTCTTTTTTCTCCATCTTTAACTTTAAGCTAACAGCGTGACCATGTTGTACGACAGGTAGTGGTCATGCAGCATGATATTGATCTTCAAACTTTTTGCTTTAGTTTTTTGGTCCTTGTATATTACTGTATGGCACACTATTACTCGTGGTTTAAGTTTTGACTCATAAGATCTGCATGCCTGCTCATATATGTCTTCCAAGCCTTAGCTGTGAAGGACTTTACTCAGGAGGCACAGTGTGGAGTAGCTAAATATGTTATTACAGATTTATATAGATCAATCTTTCTTAATATCTTTTAACTATTTGAACTTCTCTCTCTCAGCTTCACTATTTGATTGTGGATACTGATGACTTGACATAGTATGAATAAAACTGTAATTAGCCATAACCTGTTGGATTTCACTGGATACAAATGGCATAACATCATTTGTCATGTTCCACTTTAATAAAGAAACAGTACTCCAAAGACCTTTGACCTTTATTGAATCAACATAAGAAAACAATGCATCATAACATAACTTTTTCTTTGCACAAACATCAAATAACTATCCATAAGGATAGCGTAACACCACTCACCCTTGCTGAATAAGCAGCATCCTCCACCTGCTTGCTTATTCTTCCACCTCAGGCAGGGTTCAAACGCTCACCTTCTTCCCACAAACCTCTTTTTCATCCAAACCACCAGGAGCAAGCAGCAAACAGCCACTCATTTCCATCACTCCAGGCTTCCTTCCTCCAAAGTACACTAAAGGGGGAAAAGATGAGGGACAAGCCTGTCCCTCTTCTCTGCCACTGCACCTCCCTGACTAAGACCACCAGTGATCCAATAAGTATGGGAGGGCCGGGTGGGCAACAAAATCATGCCAAAATGTGTTTCTCAAAACAGACACCTGGAATAAGATAAAAAGACCACTGTAAGTAAGTGAACTATGAGAGGGGAAAAAAATGAAATGCCTGTGCCACATGTCAAACCCAGGCCCCTACCAGCTATAGGTCACTACATTAATCCACCACACTACGTGGCCCAACAAACATGCTGATGTAAGCTAACTTTCAATAATAGGGTCAGAAGATCTCTAATCAGCCCCTCCGACATTAAATGTGTAAGGAGGAAAGAAGGGGTTTTCCTTGTCTTTTTTTTTTTTTTAATATTTCCTCAGTGCCTGTAAACCTGGCACCTGATTTAAGTGCCTAGTGCACCTCAGTGATTAACGATATACTGTAGTATCAGCAATCCCATCTGTATGTTGGGAGAGGAAAACTCGCATCGTTCTGCACCACGACTTCCTCCCTTTGCAGTTGAAATTGCCAAAGCCTAATTTTCAATACCTCACTATGCCAAATTAAACCATTTCCTTTCAACATGCTCCAATATTCCAAAAACTGGTATAGGGTTAGCCCACCAAGCACTTAATGAGCAGCATAAACCATAAACCCAGTAGCAGCCAACAAACAAGTGAACAGACAATGGTACTATTTCTTCTACCATGTGGAAATTGTCAGAGTGCCCCCCAGCTCCCCAGGCAAGCATCAGCTGTCATATGCCCACCATTGGACTTGCTACCTGTTTTCCTCCCTACCCCATTAGCTAATCCCATTGTCATTCTTTTTTTGGTATAGCTTTGTTTTATTATATTTATCAGAACAGATTTATTTGAGAAGTATACAAACCGCTCATGTGCAGATGCACTGCTACAAGCGGGTTTTCATGCCCATGAAAAACCCCATTGTTCTTCTGTTTGGAACTGCCCTGTCCCACTTACCAGCAACCGGAGTGCCCTTCATGCCCCGCATCCACCAGAGTAGTCAGCATGGCTAACCCTTTTTTTTTTAAATATATATACACTACCACGCATGAACGGAAACCATTCGACACCACCACGGAACTAGGCCAGGACTGGTCACCCACTCCACAACACCAACCATGGCAAGTACACACTGGGGCAGACCACCAATGAAAAACAGGAACCAGTAGGGGAAGAGGAGCCTCCAGAGGAACAGCTCTGCACTGAGAAGCATCCATCATGCCACTAACCAAAGGTATGCCTCTCAATCTTCCTCAGCTACAAGTACCACCAGATAAATCTACAATCACAAAAAACAGCACCAGAAAAATCTTGAGGCACACTCAGTCAGCATCCCCGACTCCAGTGAGCCTCAGCCTAACCTTGCCATAACCGCAGCACCCAGCACCCTGAGCTGGAATGATTACACATGGAGCTGGCAACCTCTGAGAAACCAAAATACCAGCCACTATCTTAAAGGAACACCATGTCCAACTGCCAGCTTGGTACCTTATTCCCCCATTCTCATGCAGGCCCTCAATGAAGCTGCAAGTAAACCTAATAGTTCCAGTCCATTAATTCAGCAACTGTCAACATTCTCCACATTCCCAGTTGCAGGACCTTGATCAGGCAACAACCCCACCCCTGACAAAAAAAGAACTGTAGTAGAATAGGAATTCTGTACTCACCCTGCCTCACTTGATAATCACCCAAGGCCTACCTTACTACCAGCCAACCTCAGGTCATCTCAGACGTGATCCTGCATCAACAAAATCATGCCAAAATGTGCTTCTCATAATAGTTCCCAATTTTAAAAACCCTTAAGACCCTCCCCCATACCTACATCACTTCCTCCCTTCTTACCTACACTAATTAACCCTTTCTTATCCTAACTGCATTCATAGAGCATGTCCTTCCTGCCTAAACTTCTTAATCCCAACCTTTCCTTATGTACTCCTCTACCCCCCCCCCCAACTGAGGGCTCTTACACTAAAGATCTCCTGTGACAAATTTGTCTGTTCCAAACATCATTTGTAACTAATTCTATTGGTATACCATCCCTCAAAAACATAGCTTCAAATCTAGGTACTAACTGTTGGCTTGCTGTAGTTGATGCATGAATTATTTCAATGTCACATAAATAATAGTCAACAACAAAGTAGCTATTGGTTTTTACACACACAAGTCAGTAGCTATAATTTCCCAAGGACCCTGTGGAAATGGCATTCACATCAAAGGCTCACATGTTTTGGGTTGTGCATAGTACAGTACTGACACTTTAACACTAAATTAACAATGTCTTGACTAATGTCAGGCCACCACATTGATATTTTTGCTCTTTCTTTTCACCAGGTGAGACCTTGATGACCCTCATGTATTTTGTGTAGCTCTTCTAACTTGAGTATGTCTTGATATGAGCAACCCATTAAGCTCTGATAACTAAGCCCTAATTATAAAGTACTTATGCATGAGATGTTTGGTTTGAGTCCAACATTTGTCCATCCATTATGCACATGCTGAATATATATACATTTGGGTAGCTTATTTAAGGTTCTGTATCTTTATTTTGTTCAAATTCTACTTCATTCATTCTAATACCCTTGTACCCCCATCCAACACCAGGTCTACCTGCCTTTCTTACTATCCCCAGACTATCTCCATTCTAAAACTGGCACCAGTGCAGAGCCTAAGTGATTCCTGGGGGATCAAGTGATTGACTTTTTCCACATTTATTTATTGATTATCTATTTATTTATTTATGTATTTATTTTTGTATAACCTACCCACTGGTATCCTTACTCCCCTCTGTTTTCCGTTACACTCAAGGGCTGGTTACATATATGGGCCCTGCATCCCCACAGGGAATGCTTAGACCCCCCCTCCCCGGATGGGCACATGTATATCCCTCTGCCTGAGCTTCAGGCACCCGAGGTGCTAAGCAAATCCAGGCAGCATGGGCCATAGTTGATTCTTTATGCCCAGTCTTCAGCTGGAAAATCTTGAGCCCTAATAGGTATGTGGAGAGCTACTCTTTTGCCCACACACTTGCCAGGCATTCTTTTTTTTTTAATTGAAACTATCTCTGATCAGTATTTGTTAAAGTTCTGGAGCAGTAACACTACACCTAGCCCAAAACTACTAGCATTCATGCACACTGTTGTAAGGTTTGTGGCATCATGTTATGCTAGCACTGGAGATGATGAAAGCATTTGTTTTATTTCTGTGAATGCTTGTGTTTGAGCACATCTCCATGCTATCTGTTCCTGATAAAGACTGCAATAGCTGGGGATTAAACAATATTGCATTTACTAGACAGAGCTTTGCAAAACCATTTCCAATACTATGCCTATAGCTGCAGTGACAAGAGTGGCTGGCTATGTTACTATTGTGCACAAGCAAAATATTAATTATGGTACTGCTAATTTGGTAATTCCCGATTTCAAAAATAATAATAATTTCAGTATGTGATTGTCCATTTCTTGGGTCACAGCATAGCTGAGATACAATGAAGTGTGCTTTACACAGTATTGACTTACTGCAAATGAACTTCAAAAATACAGTATTTCCGTCATCTTCAGTCCACTAGCAGTGAGCACAGAGCACAGCTCTTCCACCACAAAATGATGCATTATATAATATCCTCTACAGTTACCCTTGACTGCTGCCGAGGGGAGAGGACAACGGTGTGCGACACCCGGGGATGGCCCCATGCGGCCAGAGGGGAGGGACATCAGGAACAGATAGCATCTGTTTTCTATTTAACCTCAGTTCTATAAAAAAATAAAAATATTCAGCATTATTTGTTCTTGCTGAAACTGCTGTGTCTGATGTTTCATTTATGCATTTTTAAGAAAGTCAGAAATGGACCACAAATTGTAGAAAATTTAAATGTACATTTATTTCAAAGGTGAATTTATGAAAATGTTATTAGCTATATATATTAATTAATCACTTGTTAATATCACAGTTAAATCAATAGCAGTCATTGATAAATGACAGCAAGAGGTATATTGTTATGTTTGCAGTCAATCAGAGTTAATTGACAGAAAAATAATAGGGATATGACACTGCATGTTATGACGAGAAAGTGGTGATAGAAATTAAGATGTTGGATAGGATTCAAAGATTTGTATTGCACTGTGCAATGCAAATTCACTTTGGCTGCAACAGCATGCAGGCTGTGCATTGTTCAAAGATGAAGAGTTGTTTCTCAAGTGCCCTAACTGCATGGTATGCAGTGCGTGTTGATGAGATCGTAATTATACGGAAATGAGGAACACCATGCAAATGGGTAATATGGCTTATGGACATGATGACAATCAAATGGCTAACTAATTCATAAGTGCATAAAACAGCTGCATTGCACTTCATCACATACCCATTTTGGACACTGACATTTGTAGTGCACACAGTGGGAGTGATGTTAGGAATATCAGCAAAGGAGTACAACAGAATGTGTTAGTAGTCATTGTCAGAGGCAGTACCTGTGATATTGTGTGTCACAGCCACTGGACTTATGGAGGAAGTGCAGCCAGTACATGGCCTACCACTACTTCACACAATCAGCAGAGAAGAAAGACTACAGGGCACCTAGTGGGACTGAGGGGGATGCATGATGTGCCCACTCCTGTGGATACTCTGGTATGTATAACCTTAATCATCTTAGCAACATGGATCATTCATCAACCTACAGGGTGCACATTAGTGGTATTGCAGGCATCAGATCACAAATTATAAAACCGTTCTTCAGCATTATACTGTCCTATGTGAAGGGGCATATCTATTTTCTCAGGACAGCAGACCTCAGAACCAGGACCAGGCAAGCATTTTATGGCACAGGCTATTTTCTTGAGGTCTTGGCTGACACTGATTGCATGACTGATGCAATTGAGGTCTCACATAGTTCAGAGGGTCCACAATACAGCAGTAGGAAGGGCTCCCACTACCTGAACTTACAGGTAGTTTGCAATGTCAAGTGCATTATTTATGGTGGGTTTATGCACCACTAAGCATGTCATATGATTTATGCAGTTGGTTCATGTGCAACCCATACCAAAGTTTCTTGCAAGGGGACCTCTCATGGGGATGTTGGGTAGAAGGTGCAAGTATATACCAGATAGAAAAGCCTATACACACTGGTACAATGAAAGCAGGAAGCAGAGCACATACGATATGTTTGTTGTGTGTAGCAGGCAATGCTGGGTATGATCTAAGCCCTTGTTGTTAACCTCTATAAAAAAATAAATAAATAAATAAAAACTCGCAGATTCATAGCCCCTAAGTAAAAAAAAACCACACCATGAAAGAAATAATCTATAATACAGTCCATGTAGAAATGCAAAATATAGTAGAACATGTGTTTGGATAACTGAAGGGATGCTTCTAATGTCCAGACACCTCAGACAGGTCATCGCAATATAGCCTATGCATCTGCAGCAAGATTTTGTGTGTGTGCCATGATACACTGCATGGCCTTGTGAAAAAATGAAGCAGTAGACAAACATCATGGCAGAGCTTTTTGTACCAGTCTTAGCAGTAGCAGCAGCAGAAGAGGGCAGAATGAAGAGTCAGGGAAGAACATGCACCAGCAGTACCACAGCTGAAGCAGAGGTGGGCACAATACACTGCAGCACAGCCAAATATTCGATATCTGCTACATAACTATGGGCTATGACAAAGACAACACAGAATGAAATGATCTATATGGCATCACTCCCAAGCTATGTAAGTCTGGGAATAGCCTGGCCATGCTGTGCGTCAGATATCATTATTCCCACATAGGTTAGGGTGTATGTCATCTGCACAATTTAGGGAGACATGGTAACCAGCAAGTGCAACACCATGATATGGGGTAGACTAATGGAAGAAGAATACATTCACTATATACTACAGGGGGTTGTGGGACATTAGAGACTGTATCTTCCAATGGCGGGGTTAAGCTGTCATGACATGGCCATTAGCATTGTCCATTGTGTTGGCTTAAGGTATTGGGACACTATGAGCTCCATGGCATTGAAGGTGATTAACTATAGTGCTGTGCATCTGCACCCTGATGGAGCATGCCTAGTGTGGATACCAGTGAGCATCATTGCTTATGAATCCCAGTGAGCATCACTTCTTATGAATCCCAATGAGCATTATTGCTTATGAATCCCAGTGAACATCATTGCTTATGAATCTTAATGATCATCATTGCTTATGACCTGTTCAATACCCATGACTAAAGCTGGAAGGCTGTGTGCCCACAGATAACAGGGAAGGTAGAGATCCACAAGATTATGCACATGTAGTCTAATAAGGCATCCAAGGTATTGATCCAGCCTTCGTTTAGCTTCTGGTCATCAGCTAGAGTTAATGTTATGTACAGCCTCCCTCCATTTACATACTGTAGCCAATCCAACATATATGGACATGGAACCCTATACCACATTCAGCATATCCTTCTTGAGGTTTCTAAAGTATGTGGTTTGGCCCTCTACATCCAAAGACACATGGTACAGTGACATGCCAGTGTCATACAGATATACAAATATTTCAGGCATGGGCCTAATCTAGTCTGCCAGTATACAAACACAGTCATTCCCACAATGTGTCAAAGTTGATCTTAAAGCTATCTAAACTAGTACTTGTTTTAATGTAATTTTGTACTCTATGCCATGCATCGGCTGCTTCAGAGAACCAATTAGTACATCTGTCATTCCTACATATTTTTTTACATTGGTTGTCTATGATTCTTTGCTACTATTTGATAGCCCCAGACATTCCCAAAGGTAGTTGATTCTAAATTACCTATATACTGAATAAGGTCTCCTCTTAAATACAGTGCAAGTTCAGATATTTAGTCTTTTAAAATAACCCAATTTTTTTGCATCCATGGATGCCCTGGTATATTTCTGCTGTAATCTTTCCAATTTATTACTGCTTCCTATCTTAAAAGGTTTCTCTGTTGTTATTCTATACTCTAGTTTGGGTCTAAAGTAACTTACAAATAACAATTTCATCATTTCTGATTTCTGACACTTAGTAGATATTTTTATATAGCCTAAAGTTTTATAACTACCATTAATCAATTGGTTGATATAGTAGAAAAATTCAAAGTTGGATCGACCCATATACCCAGGTCCTTAAATGAATTTACAGTTTCAATCACTGTGTGCTGTATTAAATATTCACCTTTCAATCAATGTCTCTCAAATATCATATGCTTAGTTTCTGATGTATTTATCAGCATACTATTCTCCTGTGTTCAAATGATCAGTTTAGCCAGTTCTTTTGCAGATATGCTCTGTTTGTAACACATGTTCTCAGTTTACCCATGTTCATGCCATCTGCATATATACTGTAGAGCACCTTGGATGAAAAAGATAGATATGAAAGATAGAACCTAAAACAAACATGGGGCCTAGGACAGAGCCTTGTGGGACATCCTGACTGTAGCCTAGGATTTCTTCTATGCAGTTGCTGTATGTTACTCGCCATGTTCTCTTGATAAACCATGCAGCTATCCATCTTATCAAGATTACATCAATGCCTTGTTGTTCTAATTTATTGATCAGTGTTTTGTCTGTGACCCTACCAAAGGTTAAAGTTTAATCTATATAAATTACATCACATCACATTTTCTCATTTATAGCTGTTGTATTAGAACATCATGTTACAGGTGGTTCTAGATCTATTTTCAACATATGCACGCTGATACATGGTTTCAAGTCACAACATTTCCAATTCTGGCAATAATTTATCCAAAATAACACTCTCCATTATATTTCAACAACAAGAAAGCAAACTGATGGGGCTGCATTGCTCTGGGTGTATCCTAGTCCCCTTTCCCCTTAAAGAAGTATTTAAAAAGTGCATGTCTTCAATCTTCAGGACTCTCCCCATACTTAAATGACCTGGTGAATAACAGATAAGATGGTACTGTAAGTTCATACTGAAGTGTTCTTAAGTCATTATTACTAATTTTGTCTCCTCTTTTTCCTTTGTTTGGGTCCAGTTTGTGGAGTTCTTTTTCAATAAAATCGCATATAATTTTACTACCTGAAGTTACCTGGATATTACTAGGACAATTTATTATCCCCTTTGTGGAGCCAAACTGTTTTGCAAATATATCAATAATCCGGCATGTTTGAAAATAAATTTTAAAATCAATTGAATGCCTTTACTCCTACCACATCTTATATATCTATAAAATGGTTTCCTATTATGCTCAACAGTTTATGCAAATTTTCTCTAATTTTTTTTCATCCTGCCTCGTACTATATTTAATTTGTCTTTCCAGCTTGGTTATTTCACTTTTCAAAGTTATAGTTCAACCTCAATTCCATTTATCATTTTAATTAAGTATCTTGTTCATATGGAAATATATCCTTCTGAACACCTAGATTCTGGTGATAAACTTTTTTTTTTCATTCAAATAATTTCCACTTCAAAACATGTTACATTCTTTCTGCAGTTTTTCCACTGAACACATTGCTCCAATTAGTTTTACATAATGACTGTTTTGCTTCCATATAGACTGTATTCAGTCTTCTGTGCACTGGTTTAGATTTCAATTTGGCAGAATTATCTAGTAGTAATTTAACCCTTATAATCGCATAATGACTGCACATCAGGGGTGGTAAAAACTGATATAAAGTAACAGACATTTCTTTAGAGGCACAAATAATGCCTAGTATGTTCCATTCCCTGGCAGTTTTTTTTAACAATATGAAGCAATTGCTGTTCCTGAACTTACTTTGTAAATACTTTCCTTACTAATGCTGTTGAATCAATATTATTACAGTCTCTTTCTGGCAAAATTAAATCCCCAGGCACTATTATTTCCCCCCTGCTGTGTTTCATGCAAGAAATGTATGAGTTCCTCTATTTCATTACCACTTAACTTTGGTGGTCTATGCACTCCAGCAACTGTTACGTGTTACAGGGCTGTTTTTATTGGCACAGTTGTGCAATCTACAGTATTGGTGTTTGTGACAAAGAGAAATACTGACAGCCCATCTAGCTGGAATTTTGTAAATAATTCTATGTCATTTGTGAATATTAAAATGAGTTTTATAGAAATGTAACAGAAGGAGATACTACCAGCCCAGCTCTATGGAATTTGATAAGTGGTTATGTGTCATTTGTGAATGCCAACATGCTTCATGTAAGATGCTTGTGCTGCAACTGTGCAAGAATTGTATGTTCTGTACTGAGCTAAAATGTAACTACAGCATGTCCTGCTGGCTTAGAACAGAAATGTATATAAACTATTGTAATTGTATAAATGTATATGTTTTAACAGTGAAAACTAAAACATAGAGAGTTAACTTGCAAAACTTCAAGAAAAATAGTTGAAATTAAACTGTTTTACGATTGTGCTATAAAAGTTATCTTTCAGTTTAAGTCAACAGGAGACACTACACTAGGGGACTCTGTGTTTTTTGTAAGTGTTTATTGTTTAATGTCCTCTAGCAGTTACAAATATCTGAAGGCTATGTATTTTCAAAGAGAGATGTTAAATATGGGTAGTTCTAACACTAGGGGTTTAGCTTGGGAACTAAAGTCAGGTGACAAAAAGTGATGTCATCCAAGCTAACCCAGCAGTAATATTTGATATTAATTTAAGAACTCTGAGAGAGCGATGGCATTTTGTATTTGTCTTTGAGCTGACAACATCCACTCATCATCACCTTCTGCACTTGCCTTGCTTTAAGTAGGTTTTTAGGGTATAGTAACTCTTTTAGATTCAGATAGGAATACAGTGAAGATTAGTTAAGATGTTTTCTTTATTTATTTCAAACTGTCCTGCAATGTTGTTTTAAACATTTCCTGTGATTTTGAACTCTGGTGTAACTGATTACTTAATGAGTATGGTTTTCTTTTATTATTTATTATTAAATATATTTAAACATTTTAATTGTGGCTAATCTGCTTACAGATATTTCAGCTCTTAGAGTACTTGCATATCTATTTGGAGACACTATACAGGCCACTCCTAAATAACCTTGCTCTTGGTCAGACTGCCATTTGGATTAATAGTAGCATTACACAGTAGGATTGCAAACCTTTGTTAAGGGCCTTAAACTAGCTGATAAGGGGTTCTGGTGGCAGTGGTAACTACCTATAGTTCAGGCAGAAGGGGGCATAGCTAGTAAACCTATGCTAGCCTTCCCCAGGTGTGCATGTGTGTAAAACAAATCTCAAAGAGTGTGTGTGCCAGCTCCTTGGGCAAGGACATGAAGCACTGGTTGGACAGAGAGAGTGTTGTAGGACTTAACTTGGAACCCTGGCTAAGTAGTCAGCTCTATAGCTGTGCCAGTGGGGAGTCTTACTGGGGATCTGGAGAAAGAGACAGAAACCAGCCTCAGACTGACTGTGGTCTCTGTGTACTCTTAAGGGAAATTGCACATTATTGTGTGTGTCCTTGTCATCCTCTCAGTGTGTACGTCCCCCAGTGTTGCCAGTGGTGAGGATTGAGGCTCCTTGATTACTGGGCCAGTGCTGGAGCGTCACAGTGTTATCATTGCATATGCAATAATCATGGGTCTCATAATAATTTTTAATCACTATCATAACACCTCCACCTGATTTGTTTTGTTGGAATGTCTGTTACAGTAAAAATATTTATATCCTGACAGAACTGATTTCCAGTCCTTGTTCCTTGAGAATGTTCCTCAAACAATACCAACATCAGTCTTGAGGAAATGTAGAAAATTTTCCAATAAAAAATGTTATTACTAATGCAGCTAGCATTAACAACCAGCACAGATACATCAGATGCTGCTATATGTGAACTGTTAAGTTTTTGACCTGGCAAAAATCCTGTGTGCTAGTCAAATGTTGAAAAACATCTGCTATAAAAAAAAATTCCTGTGTCTTGCCAAGTCTTCTCCATCCTGTCTAAATACATAAGTCCCCCAAAATTAGACTTGGCTGTGGTATACATTTCCACTTTTTATTATGTGCCATTTTTTCATGTAGGTACTTACACCCAAAAATCTTTTCATTCACACTGACCCCACTCTCCTTTCTACGTGTGATTTGTGAAAAATATAACACCTGTACAAGCTATTCTATCTAAGGGGGCTGTAAATTCCCTACTAATAGTCAGATTCCTTGAAGATTATATAATTTGTACTGACATTAATAAAAACAGCTCCGCACTTCCTTACATTAAAGCACTCTCAGGATGTACTCACATAGTGTGTTTTTGATCCTGTCAAGCCTAACACTATTTGATGTTCATTATCTTCTCTGCAAATGTAAGTATCAGTTCCTCTAAGAACTGAACCTTCAATTACTAGAATATCATTTCTGACCAGATCTGAAGAGCTCCCCTTTCTAATTCAGTAATGTCTGCTCTATCAGTTGTTATAAAGGGATTATCTTCATCACCCTTAGTCTTATTAATCTCTCTGTTTTCTTTATTTCATTTGTAAGGATGCAATTCTCATCCAGCTGTCTTTGAACTTCCAAAGGTTAATCTGTGTTGCCATCTTGGATCTTTCTCTTCCTTTTTCTTACAAAAATGTTCTTTAATCCTTTCAAGTTTCATTTTGATTTCTTCCTTTTAGCCTGCCACTTGCCTCTTTTTTTCCACCTTCTGTTTTGGAACATGATGTCATTTTCTGTAGGCTGTTTTCTGACTGCACAATATTATCCTTCCCTGTAATATGTGTGTTCCATAAGAAAGGAGTGTCCTTTTTCTCTCTGCATTATGGAAATTAATCAGCTTCTTTTTCTTCGTAGTTATTTATTGTGTATTTTTTTTATTTTCTTCTACATGCTCTGAATCCTCAAATTTCTAAATTCTTGTATCCTGAATTCCAAAGTTGTCATTGCTAGTATCATATTTAATATGAGTTGAATAATCTTTACTGACAGTGGACACTTCCTTTCCTAAATGTGTTCTGTTTACACCTTGCGTAATATTTTTCATTTCATCAGCCCTGCCAATAATATATGTGGCAGTTTTTCAAGCTGTGCCAATTGTACAAAAGCAATCATCATTAGTACGTCTAGATTTATTACAAATAATAGTAAGCAAATCATCCAAATTTTGACATGAGGAACACATCTCCAACATTAACATTATCGGGTGTTACCTTTCTATATACATAGAATTTAGTACACTGTGCAAAATAGTTGTGCTTTAGGAAATCATTAATGCTATAATAGTTTATGGAATCCATTTTCAGCTACAAATGATTAAAGAATCTTACAAGAAAAGAAAAATCAAAATTGGTTATCACAGAAGTCAAAGAAATGAAAACAATTAGTCATTTAAGTCAAATTATATAAGGAAATCACAAAATTATGTCATGGGCTCCCAGTTACACAGACATCATGATATGTGCCTCTCTGTCATGACATGTGACAGTAGGTTTCCTCTTCTTGCCGAGGTATTTACTAGGCAAGACTCCTTCCTTAACTCTAAGCTCCAAGTCTACAGAATCTTTACTGAAATTCCTGTATATCACATTTGAAAGGCTCAAAAAGGTACATCACTGAAATGGTATATGTGATTTACTTCATGTTAACGATAGGCCTTTTGTGCAGTAGGTATATTAATAAAACCAGGTAGTATCACCATCTGTGAATCTCTATTTTCATGCAGTGCATTATTCAAACATGTTGGTGCTAGCCGTACACATTATGGTGACCACTAAGCATGTGACCTGTACACTTATGCACATGACATGTCTATGCTGTTAGTACCATGGTACAGAGCTACATCCATGTCTTAATTCTGTGGTACATCACTATGTTGCCCAAACTGTGTTTATTACTTAGCTATGAATAAATTAGACAGCAAAAAGTCTAAAAGTTTAATGTTCATATTTAAGCTCTGAATACATTTGTAATTTAGAATACATTTGTAATTTAGCTTTTTTTCAACACACAAGTATTAAATGCACAGTGTTTGGGCTACTACAGTTTTTCTAGTGTTTAATGCAGATGAGTAAGGCTATGAGCTGTTAAAGAGCTGTTTCCATTTGTATATAGTGTAACTCCCTCAGCCTTTATTTGCCATCTATGTGACTCTGTCAAGTTACTTCACCAGACAGTACTCCTGGACTGTCCCAGGTTGTCATCCTGTCTCTTTTATTTTATTGGGTTGCCAGATGCATTTTCACTAAATGTGAGTTCAAGGGGAGAGTTTACTGTTTTCTCGTGTTATGTCTGTTCTGAATGTGAGTATTTTGTTTTGTTTAGAAAATGGCTGTCAATTTTTTTCTATAAAATCTGAAATAAAAGCTTTAAGTGAAAGCCAAATCTCTGTGACAATTGTAAACGTAAGGAAGAAAATAGTGTGCATGCTAACAGGTTTGAACAGCAGTTATGGTACTTGGGGAAAGACAGCCAAGTAATAGGATATTGGCATTACTGGCGGGGGCCTGATGTATTACCCTTCATAGGGTCTCGTTTGTACGCAATCTAGCTGTGACTCTGGGGGGCAACAATACAGCATTACTAGCCATTCAGGTAGGTCAGGCTTACTGAATAATGTCAGAGGGGTTAGATATTCTTAATTACAAAGAAGATATAGGGAAGTCAAAAATGAGATGTAGGCATCCTGCAAGCATGCAACCCCCCTGCAAAAAAAATAGTATGTTGTATACAGTAATAGTTCTGATTTTTGTATAATTTGTGGTTTGTTGAACAAACTACAGCAGCATTTATATTGACTCTAATTGTTTATTAATGACACTGAAAATTAATTAAATCATTAATAAGGCCAGGATTGTGTATTTATTTTATTTATTTACTGTACATTTGTTAACCGGGAAAGCCTGACTGGATGCAGGTCCATTTTCAGTGGAGGCCCGGGAAGAAAAGCTCCAAGCAAATAATACAATTCCATAAAGAATAACAGCAGCAACTAAGGAAACATAATAATAATATACATATAGGATACATATAAGGAATACAATTGAGTGCAGATGGTTCTGAGCACAAATATAGGTGCAGAAACAGTATTACATAAGAGAACAGTGAATATATTTGAAAAATAGTTAGCAAATTTTTTGGCAGAAAGCCAATATTAATATAATTATAAAGGATATAACCTGTGGTTGTTTTTCCTTTTTTTTTTTTTTTTTTGAGTTGAGTAGCAACCATTTGATACTTAGCAGATTTCTAGCAACAGGACATAGGGAGCAGTCATTTGATCCCTGGCAGAATCCTAGCACCAATACAGTTATATGGCCTAGCCTGGGGAGTAACATGTGCAATGCCAGTTAGTTATGTAGTGGGTTTTGAGAAGTTTTTTAAATTGAGAAGTAGCGGTGGTAGAAGTTAAGTGGCTTGGGAGTGAGTTCCAGGTTCTGGCGATGGTGCAGACAAAGAGAGATTTACCTGCCTCATTTTTGTGTTTGATGACATTTGTTTGGTTCTGATGATTAGATCTTAGGATTCTGGTGGTGGTGTATTAGTCTAAAAGTGTTTTATTTTAGTAGTCTAAACATACTGCATTTTAATAATATATTTTGCATTTTCTTCTTTACAGGCTCCTGCAACTGCAAAACGATTATCACTTGTCAGGTCATATATAGTCTGCATTATTTGAAGTGATTATCAGAAAAGTCTGATCTTCATCATCCATTATATAGATATTGCTTCATAGCACTGTGACAAAATTTACTGTACAGGACTGAATAGTAAAATATTTCTACATTTAGTTAAAAAAAGGTTACGCTTGTAGTTATCACAGAGGACCAAAGCCCTGACATGTTGACAAGCTGCTGTCTGTGGCAAGGGTGCAGGGTTTGAATCTTTCCACCTTCATTTACCCACTGCTTGACTTAACCAGACAGTGCTTTTGAGCAAATGGGAATTTAAGCTAGGCTCCTTAAAGAGACAAAGTGCCTATTAATTATGAACCTGTTGTCATTGGTTCTCAACCATTCTCTAGTGCATAGCTGTCCTAGCTAGGGAATTTTAAAGCAATATTACTAGCACACCAATTTTTGATGCAACATCAGGCATTACATTTGTAGATGAAGCACTGAAATGCATCGATTGCCATAAACATCGTTCGCATTAGTAACACTCTTTCATGTGAAATTACTCAGATGACTTTTACTTCTGCAGTAGTTTCATGTACTTCATCCAAAGTACCTGCAATTTTGTTATTACATAACGATAATAGGTATACACAGTCAACAAACTGGCTATAACTGTCATCGGAAGGTGGTCTCTCTGTGGATGAAAGAACCTTATGCTCTTATCATCTGGCCATTTTTAAACAATCTTTAATCTGATTTTGCAGGACTAGTATGGATGTGTGTCAAATTAAGCTTGAGTACTTTGGGTAATGTGTGTGGGTGGGTGGGGTGTGAAATGAATTAAAAATATGTGACTCTGGCCATCATTATTACTATTTTATTTGGCACAGACATCTGAGAAGGATGCAGTCAAGGTAGGTATTATTGCTGGGTTTAGGGGAGGTTTGTGGATAAAAATGACTGACATTTCTGAGCTGATAAAGTTAAAATTCATTAGTCTCTATTTGCAGGTCTAAGATGGACTGGTGTAAAGCAAACTGGAATACTTTACTATGGCCATTTTTATCACAGTCATACCAGACGTGATAGGTACACAGTTAAAGTGACCATAAGTCTTGGGTATGGATATTGATGCATTATAAAACAGCAGTTTGAGTGGCTGAAATGGGTACTTTTATAATTTCTGGTTTATACATTTTTTCACCGCTTACTGGAAATTTTTAAAGCATACTCTGTAAAACAACTGCTGCTGTATTAAACAAGAAGCATAATTTAAAACAATCAGGAAAGTGAACCAAAAAACACATCCATTTATGTATGGTCCTAATAATATGTGTAGGGGCACATCATTTGAAAACAGCCCAGGACCCAAGGTATAATTAATTCACCACTGGACAAATGCCTTTTCAATGAATGCAAGTTTCAAGGCAATAATTTAATGTTGCTCATGCTAGGTCTGTTTATTTGAGATTGTTTTGTTTAGCAAATACCCATCTGTGTTTGTGCTGTAAAATTCAGAATAAATGTTTTTAATTAAATTCATATCTATGCAATCACTGTAAAAGCAAAGAAGAAAATAGTGTGCATGCTAACAGGTCTGAACAGAGTTTATGATGACTGAGGAAAGTCAGTCAATGAAAGGAATACTGGAATGACTACAGGGTGGTGGCCTTATTCCATTACCCTGCCTAGGGCCCCATTTGACCATGTTCTGGCTCTGGGCTGACAGCTGGACCCACCCATCAGAGCAATAGGGAGCAACTGGCCAATGTTGTCTGGGATTTTTTCCACCTGGTCTGCCCTGGCAAAGAACCATGGCAGGGCCCCACCCTATCCCATCCTGGCATTTTCACTACATTATATCTGATTTCCAAGTCCCTGATCATTATCTAGCCTTCACCATCACCATTTGTCCACTGTTATTGCCACCTTTGTGTGTATACCACCCCTATCTGTCTGAGTCCGTATTATATAATTGTTTGTCCCTGCTATCTGTTCTTCTCTAAATATCCCATCCACAACCATCTTTCACTACATATACCCCTCACTCTTGTTTTGTAAATCTTATAACAATGCGATCATTCTCAATAAACAACTCCGTTTCTTCTCCGAACTTTTCAAACCTTACGGTTACCTTTGTGTGTATACCTCTGATTACTTTTCTCCACTTTACTGTTCTCTTATCTACCATATTTCCTACAAATTTATATTATGACTAGGGTTGGTACTTTGCTGTAGACATTAACATTAGCCTATCTGGTGTTTTGCCTCACAGAACAGTAAACATGACATATTTCAGACTGCTTCACCCAAATATACATTAGTCCTGCAAAATTAGAATTACAACTGAAAACAGCAGGGACAATCATTTCATTCACAGTCAGCCACCATACCTATTGCCTATTCCCAGTATCTAGTATGACTTTGCCAGGATAAAAAAAAATGTCTACATTAACATATCTTTGAATTCTACAAACAACAACCACAACTTGTATTTCAGCTTGCTTTACCCAATACCACATTATTCCTGTAAAGCCAGAATGACAACAGCAAACAGCAGGGTCAATCATTTCATCCACAGACAGCCCTATACACATTGACTAACCACAATATGTATCTTGACACTGCCAGGATAAACAATGGTTACAATAATGTATTTGTGTTCCTCATAATCACAGCTTATATTGAAGGTAGCTTCCCCCTTAATGCACATTAGTCCTACAGCTCTTAACTGCCCCTGATTTTCAAAATGTTTCTAATTTTGCTTCATAGGTAAATTTTACATGTACCAACATGCTCGCCCAAAGGTTCTTGGACTTCGTTAACTCCAATGCCTTGGAACAGATAATTGCACCCCCACAAGGGGCCCAAACATTCTTGATCTAGTACTCACCAACATAGGAGAGCAACATACAACCACAAGTCTGTGGCCCTCCCTGATTAATGTATTAGTCTCGTTTAAAGTAATGATTACATCAGACCCCCACCCCCATCAGGAGAAATTAGTCTAAAAAGCTTCTCCAAAGTGAACAACAGTCTCTTAAGAGATGGCATTAACAGCTTCAAAGCTCTTGTCCCCACTGATGGCAAGGACATCTATACTGGGATATACACCAATAAATTGTATAAACATCTATACAATTGTTTTGACTCAGCCATACCTGATAGGATCAAAGCAAGATCCTCAAGAAAGAACAAGCCTGCATGGTGGGCATCTGCCATAAACAGGTTATACAACAAAATGAAGAAATTGCTGTCTAAGAACATGAAGGAACAGTCTCAGAATTGGAAGCACACCCTTCTCTGTTTGAACAAGCAAGTAAGGCATATTGTAAAGTCCTCTAAAGCAAACTATGAATCTAAATTAGCATCCCTGACTAAGGATAACCATAAGGCATTCTTTAGCTACATCTGAATCCTTAAAGGAAAATCCCAGATTTTCACTGAACTTGTGGTGAATGGTACCACATATACTGAACCTGTAGAAATAGCCAACCTGCTAGCAGACAGGTTCAGTGAAAACTTCTACTCCCTGTGCCTGCCACATATACCCCTAAACATTCCTACCACCTATTCTCCACCTAGTATCTCTAAAGAGCAGGTCTTAACCACTCTCTCCAAAGCCAAAAACACAGCCTCTATGGGACCTGATAACATCCAAAGCTGTGTTCTAAATGGTTTAAAACAGGAGGTAGCGACAGCTTTGAGTGCTCTCTTTAACCACAGCCTAAGCACTGGTTTTGTCCCTGCAGAATGGAAGACAACTACCATCATCCCCTTGCACAAACGGAGTGCATCCACTGGCCTAACCAGCCTTATCTGCAAGGTCATGGAGAGAATCATCATGAACCTTATCAGCAAAGATATAGGAAGCTTTCAAATGCTTGACCCGACCAAGTTTGTTTTTGTCAAGGGCAGATTGTGCCTGTTGAATCTGGTGGACTTCTTCGAGAATGTCACCAGAGCCCTGGATAAGGACAAATCTGTGCATACTGCCTACCTAGACATAGCCAAGGCTTTTGACACAATCTCCCACTCAGATATCATTGAAAAACTCACCCAGCTAGGGATCAACCCATATATAGTCAAATGGGTTGCAAACTGGCTCACCGACAGAACACATACTGTACAGTCAAAATAGGGGACTCCACTTCTACCAGCAGACCCATTACTAGTGGTGTTCCACAGGGATTGGTACTGGAGTCCTTATTGTTAGGAATCTACTTCTCAGAAGTACAGGCAAAAACAAAAAGTCAGTGGCTGACAAAGTTTGCTGATGACTGCAAACTGGGTGCAGTCATTGAGTCCCCAGATGATGTCAACATTCTACAAGGTCTTACTCAAACCGATGACTGGTGCCAAAGTCATGGACTTAAACTAATGCAAAAAATGTGTTATCATCCCCTTCGGCAAGGGCAATGTCCCTGTGGATTACTATATTAATAGCAACACCTTAAGCTCTAAATCAGTGGTGACAGATTTGGGCACACAGGTTGACAGCAACCTTACCTTTGATCACCATGTCTCCACAGTGGTGAAGAAAGCCTTCTGTGTTGCTCACCTCATAAGTAAGGGCAAAAAGAGGTTAAAACTCCCTGTACTTTTCCCTCATCAGGCCAATAATAGAGTACAATGCTCCCTTTGGTATCTACCTTACCAGTCACCTGCAGCAAGTACAGAGACCTCAAAGGGTCATCACAAAAAAAAATTCAGGGTCTTCAGCACAAGTCATATGTGGACAGACTGAAATCACTGTCACTATACTCTGTATTGTATAAACCGGTCAGTATTATTGGAACAAAAGTTTCAAACTCTGAATACCATATGGTCAACACCATATGGTAGAAGTTTGAAAATTCTGAATCAGAAAAAAAAAATAACTAAGACAGGAAAACTGTCTTTAAGTGTTTTATGCAGGGGGGCAAGCCCCCTTGCACCCCCACCCCCGCTACTTAAATATACCAACTCTGAAATTGCACTACATTGAAGTAAAGGGAAGAATTCCCTATGGCGATCTCCATTCACTCTTGCGATGTTTGCGATATTCGCTCAGTTGGTGTCGCCCAACTGGTGTTCACTCATTGCAGTCTTCACTGAGCTAATATAGACCCATATAAACTACTCTGAGGTAATTCTCAGTGTCATTCAAAGGGGATCCAGTATCTGTCTGCCTGGGATGACATGATCGACAGACTACGATGCTTTGCCAGAGATGGTCTGCACCTGTCACCCCTGGGATTCAGGTTACTAGCAAAGGCTCTTGCCACCCCTATAGTGCCTTTTTTAGGCAAAGTTCAAAGGACAAAACCAACACCATAACAGGTACAAGCATGCAAAATCTGAAGGTAATGTTACTCAATGCTAGAAGTCTAAACCTCAAAATGCACTCTCTTGAGGCACTCCTAAAAATGGAGAACATCGATATCTGTGGAGTAACTGAGATCTGGTTCAAGGCTCCAGAGAGCACCCCTGCAATACCAGGCTACAACTCTTACCACACTTTTCGGCCACCAAACCAGGATCGAAACACTAAAGGTGGAGGAGTGTCCATATTCACCAAGCATATTCACACCACCAGGTTAGTTGCCCAACACAATGTGCCTGAAATTCTCCAGGTGCAACTAACACTAGGTAAGACTGCAATCCAAATTGTAGCTTGCTACAGATCACCCACCATGTCCCAAGATTCTCACTACACCGTTCTAAATTTACTGGAAAATATTAATATACAACCAAACACCCTAATACTGGGTGATTTCAACTACCCTGCCATTAACTGGGAAAACTATTCGTGTACCAACACCTTTGCCCAACGGTTCTTTGAATTCATAAATTCCAATGCCCTGGATTAACTAATCCATAGTCCCACCAGGGGCTCCAATATCCTAGACCTGGTCATTACCAACATGGGAAATCGATACTCCACATCTATGGTCACCACCTCATTGCTCAGATCAGACCATAAGCTAATACCCTTAACATCCACATCCCACCCCCACCCTCCAGTAAGGAAACCCCCATAAAAAACTTCTCCAAAGCCAACTTCATGCTACTTAAGTCAGAAGTTACAAACTTCATGACACCCATGCAGACGGGAACTGAAAGTTCAACTGCTGAGTCCTACACTAAGGCACTGTACAAGCACATCAACTCATGCATGAATCGTGCCAAATAGAACCAAGATGCTCTCCTCCAAAAAAAGGAAGCCAATCTGGTGGTCCCCTGTCATAAACAAACTTTACAACAGAAGGAAGAAACTGTTGCAGAAAAGAGGAAAATCTCAGGATGCAAAAAACTCCCTTACCAGCCCCAGTAAGAAGCTGAGATCCCTCATAAAATCTTCCAAAGCTAGTTACGAAAATAAAATTGCCAAAGATTCCAAAGACAACCACAAGGCATTCTATAACTATGTCAAGAATCTAAATGGCAATGCTCAGATCTGCTCTGAGCTACAACAGAATGGCATTAAATATACTGATCCCAAGGATATTGCCAGTGTCATGGCAGATCGATTCAGTACCAACTTCACCCCCTCTCACCCCTAAATGGCCCATCTCAATACTGGAAGATTGCCAAATTCCGGTAATAACGGCCACACAGGTAAAAAAATGCACTCTTCAAAGCTAAGAATACAGCATCCATGGGACCAGATGACATCCCAGGCTGTGTACTACATGAACTACAAAATGAACTGGCACCTCACCTAAGTGTCATGTTTAATCCTACCCTCACCTTAGGCTTCATGCCCACTGAGTGGCGCACAGTTACAGTTATCCCCCTCCACAAGGGGGGATCCACCTTGGATCACAGGAACTACCGCCCCATCAGTCTGACAAGCCTGATCTGCAGGCCATGGAACATATTATCATGGAACTTATAAACAAAGACATTGGCAACCTTAAAACACTGGACCCCATCCCGTTTGGGTTCGTGAAGGGCCGATCTTGTCTCCTGAACCTGATTGACTTCTTTGAATCAGTCTCCAGAGCCGTGGATGAGGGTAAGGTAGTCCACAAAGCCTAGCTGGACCTTGCCAAGGCCTTTGACACCATACCCCACTCTGGAATCATAGATTAACTTACTAATCTGGGCATTAATCCTTATGTCACTTGATGGGTTGCCAACTGGCTTACTGGCAGAACCCACACTGTAAAAGTAGCTGACTCCAAATCCAGCTCCAGACAAGTGACAAGTGGAGTACCTCAGGGTTCAGTCCTGGGACCTCTCTTGTTTGGCATCTACTTCTCTGAAGTACAGGCCAACACTAAGGGACTCTGGCTAACAAAGTTCGCAGATGACTGCAACCTGGGAGTCATTACTGAATCCTCAAATGATGTCGATACTCTACAAAAGGGCCTTACAGTAACAGATGCTTGGTGCCAGAGCCATGGGCTCAAGCTCAATGCCAAGAAATGTATAGTTATCCCCTTTGGGAAAAAATGTGTACCCATGAATTACCACATAGGTGGGCAGTGCACTAAACACTGAAAGTGTGATGAGACTTAGGGACACAGGTGGACAGTGGTCTCACCTTCGATAACCACATCGCCACAACAGTCAGGAAATCCTTCTATGTGGCACACCTCATCAATAAGGGCTTTTCATCCAGAAAAAAGGAGGTCATTGTCCCACTGTACACATCCCTCATTAGATCCATTATAAAATACAACGCCCCATTTGGTATGTACCTCTCAAGACATCTGCAACAACTGGAAAGGCTGCAGAAATACCTCACTAAAAGAATCACAGGCCTAAAGCAGATGCCCTATGCTGACCGCCTTAAAAAACTCCAGCTATACTCTGTCGCATATCGTCTACTCCGAGGCAATCTCTGCTTAACATACAAGGCCATGTCAAACCCAGAGCTGTTGGACATGCTACACTTAAAGAAATCCCAATCCCTCAGAGCCACATGCTCCAGGGATCTAAACCTTGTCATCACAATAAACAAAACATGCTGGAGGGATAGGTTCCTAACCCAGAGACTCCCCAGACTCTGGAATAGACTGCCTATACATGTCAAGCAGAGCACCTCTTTGGCCCTCTTCAAAAGGAACCTTAATGATTTGATGGGAGAAAGGAAATTTAACCCAGGGATCACGTCAGTCACCCTGCTAGACAGGAGTCCAGGGAAGTAAATAGTGTGGGAAGAAATAACCAGGGAATTGTTATGGCTAGGCTTGTATAGGCCCTAGGGCCGATAGCCTAGTACCAACCTATGAACCTATCTATGAACCTGTTCCTTGCATACAGAGCAACCTCTGATTCTGCCTTCATGGCTATGCTACACATTTATAAGTCAAATGGTACATGAATTACGCTCTCTAGGGACCTTAACCTAGCCTGTGACATCAACAGAACTTGCTGGAGAAATAGATATGTCTCACAGGGGTCACCTGTCCTCGAGAACAAACTTCCAATTTAAGTTAAACAGAGTCCTTCATTGACCCTATTTAAGCATAACTCGGACAAATTGGATGGGAAACCACAAATTCACCACAGGGGTTTCACCTGTGTCCCTCTTGGATAGGGGCAGTCAGTGTTGATTAAAATTGGCTAGTAATCATTGACCATATCTCTAGGCCCTATAAGGAACAAGGGTTGAACATGGTTAGACTTGTAAGGGCTCTAGGGTCATTAGCTTAGTAACCTCCTATGATCCTATGGTATTTTGGCCTCTTTCTCATAAACATTATGATTTTCTGGCAAATAGTTAATGACTACAATCACTAAATGTCAGACGTTAGAGTTTCAGACTTCATAAGCTTCAGAAAATGCACACTAAGGCAGACTAATGCAAAACATGTTATTCTAACACTTTTCTAAATATGTAAGAGCAATACTTAAATCTGTCCCTAACCGTGTGCCTTTGTCCTGTATTATTTTTTGCTTTCTCCCCTATTTTTTGAGGGAACAAGTTGAGAAGTATGATTAATCCTACCAAGGCAGAAAGAGTTACAGTAGCAGGGCCAATTCTTTCATCTACAAACAGCCTCAGTATCCATTTCTAGCTGTAGTATCTGATTTGACTCTGCCAGGATAAAAAATAAGAAAAAACCTAACTGATACAATCCAGCCATGCCTTGAAAAGAAAACACTCACATTTTAATGTGACTCACTCACGTTTTTGTCACAGCTTCACTAAACCTCTGACCTCCCACATGTAGTCCTGCAGCTTCTCGCTATACTGCAGTTAGATTTTTTATTCCTGAATCAGAATCAAGATTAAAAGTCAACATTCTTCATACTACAAAATGTGGTATAGCTAAGAGATAAGCCAGGCTGCTGAAAACAGTTAATGGTGGAGTTTTAGCTTCCTTAGCACCCCCAAGTAAATCCACCACTGAAAAGTATATTTGCATGTTGGAATCTTCCTAATGTGTTCCTTACTGACAACAGCACTCAGTTTGTGTCTACAAAGACTTGTACATAAAGCAGTGATTTATCCATAGAGCTTCAATCCCTGTTATCCTTCAAGCCAGTCATGGTGCACAGAAAGGACCTCAGACTTTAAAGAGAACTTAAGCAACTTGATCCGCAAATTGTGTTCATGACTTACAGTGCTGTTCCTTGCGGTGTAATGTGAGCGAGCTCAGAAGAGTTACAACAGAATTATGACAACACGGCCAACTGTTTCATCTACAGATGACCTCAGAACCCATTTATACCAACACTGTTTTGAGTGTGCATGTGTGTGTGTGTGTGTATATATATATATATATATATATATATATATATATATATATATATATATATATATATACATATAGATATACATATAGATATACATATATAAATAGATATTTACAGATATAGATATAAGCAAAGACTTAACAGATCTGGACACCTAGTTGGTTACATAAAGCAAAGGGATGAAAACCATATAAATAACCTAAAATCTACTTGTGGCCATGGTAATGGAAGACATAGCTGGGAAGGACAGGATTAAGCAGCTGAGTTCTGCTTTCCCACCCGGGGGAGAGAAGGAATAGCACCTTGAAACCCCATAAGACAAACCCTTAACAAAAGTTGGATATGACTAGAGGTAGCAAGGGGTCAGGCACATGCATCTACCAAACAGCATTTGCAGGGCATTGTCTGTACTTGTTCCATGTTTTTAAGGCCTAGAACTCCTTATCTCTACCCATCAGGTTAGTACCCTCCCTTTCTCCCTCCCATCCTTCAAAACCATTCTGAAACACTTCCTAGCCAAAATCTGTCTCTGTTCTTGCTCAACACCAGGATAAACTATATCCCTAACTCCGAACAATTATCTATTCATACCTTAGATCTCTTTACGCTCCCTTCTTTACTCACTTACTTATATCAATTTCTCTCTAAATACATCATAAGCCTGCTTTTCTCTTGCTTTATATTGCAGTTCCTGTTTGTATTATAGTAACTTACCTTTAATTTCTCTTTAAATTGGATGACATTTCTCTATTAAATCATTGTCATAGCCCTTGTATTCTGAACCAATGTTTTCATATTAATTCTAATTTGGTATAATTGTTTAAATTGCATTTGTTTTTGTATTATTCTTAAAGATTTTAAAATTATTGTACTTAAAATATTTTATAATACGTTGGAGCTTTTCTCCCTGAGCCTCCACTAAAAATGGCTCCTACCCAGTCGGATCTTCCCAGTAATAAAATGTCAATAAATAAATTTTATCTGAAACTGGGCAATATATACATGTGCTGAAATATTCATATATTTGAGTACAACATTAATGGAGTACCCACATATCTACGCTATCTCTCCATGAGGTTAGCTAACTAAATAATCATTGTCTTCTACAAAATAATTCAGCACTGTGTGGTTCCCTTGACTCTGAAGATGTAAGAGCCATCCATAAAGGAAGGTGATAAGCTGCAGGGGGCAGATCTGCAGGCTGTCTGGATGAAAGTTTTCTTTTGGAAGAGGATACAAGGAATGAGCAATCTTCATAGCTGCCTGATAATGGCCCCATTGGTCAGCTTGGTCACCAAGATAGCTGAAGACCAATAGCCTTGTGTTTGATTGCCCATAGGCATGAGAAAAAAGAAAATGATTATTTAACAAATCTAGAAATCTAACCCTATGCTAGACTTCAATTTGCTACCACCACTGGTCTCCTGCAAGGCTGAGGAACAGGTGGAGCAAAGAGCTAAGCTTGATTATCACTTCATGTATAACAACACACATCCAGTACAATCACTTCCAGACTTGTATCCAGGCCAGACTGTGATAGTCAAATTAGACAAAGAGAATAAATGGGAAGAACCAGCAGTGACTGTTGACAAATCTGAGCCTAGTTCTTAAAGGAGAACTGCACACACAGACTCAAAAAAAATATGTCTGTTTCATCATGGTTTGGTGTTTCCTACATTTTAACACCACTCTGGGACTATTTACATATTTTTAAATATTTTTATATGTAATTTCTGAGTCTGACCACATGGGGTCTGGCATATAGAAGTATTTTTGATTGTTTAGTCTGCCTCTTGGCATCCCACAATGCAGTGCTTGTCTGTAAAAAAAATGACATCACACAGGCCTCTTTCTTCCTAAAGCTCCTGTCACTGCATTGATTTTACATGCATATACTCCTGTAAAAACTGCTGTCTTTCAGTCAGTTTGTTATAAGTAACATCTCATGCCTTCCAATGACTACTTAAAAACAAACAGTGTAAATGCCACAGAACAGACTTTCAAAGTGCTTTCTACTTCTGCTTCTTTTTAGAATGGTTAAATTGCAGTCTTTTGTGAAGCCTGAATTGAACTACTTTGACTCCTCTCCCATCCCCCTTCACACCCAACTTCCCTAGCTGTCAAAGTGGTAAGGGTAATTTGAGCTGTTACCTGCTGTGATTGACAGCTCACAGCAGGAGACTTGGCTCATGTACTGTTTCCTTGTTCTAGCCTTTATTTTCTGTAAAGGCAGTGGAAAGACCAGGGAGCTGTAACATCACAGCATGGGTGGGTTTTTAGGATGGTTGTGGTGATGTCAGTTTGGGGAGGGAATTGGCCAGAAAATTACCTGTATTCATTGGCCTTGATGACATCAATGAATTGGAAGACTACAGCAAGCTTTTCCGGGAGGGGATAAAAGTTTTTTGAAAGTGAAACCACCCCAATACAGTAAGGTACTGTTATAGTGGAGATTAACAGTTGATTTAAAATATTTTAAATGCTGCAATATTGTTTATTCATAACAGGGATGGTAAATAGGGAGAAAAAGGACAGAGAAGTTGAGCATTTAATAACAGAATCCTGTTGTTGTCCGCTAAGTCATTTAGGTTGAGAATAATGCCTGCCTAAGGAGAAACAGGAAGTATATTCAAATTATACCAGATACACCTATAAAAGAAAAACACAAAAAGTATATTCAAATTATACCAGATACAACTGTAAAGAAAAACACAAGAAGTATATAAATTATACCAGATACAAATGTAAAAGGAAAACAAATACATCTAGATAATGAAGTCACTAAGTCTAGTGAGAAAGCAAGCTTTCACATGGCTCAGGAAGATCAGATATCTCCTACTAGTTTACCCAGACTGATGACACTACCACATCTACAAAGTTAACATTCAGAGAATGTGAACTAAAGCCTCCTCTGAAAATGTGGGAGTTTTGACAGTTTTATAAGCCAAGATAAATGTCCCAACAGAGTAGTTAAAACAGTAGATATAAAGGGCAGAATAGAAACTATGTTGTTGTGGACAAAGGGCTGTCGGTCATAAAGTTTTAGTTATTTTAGTTTTTTGTTGTTGTTCAAAAAATTCAAGAATATTTGGAAAAATAATAGACACTTTACATTATAGTAGCATTAGACTGATGAAAATATTTATTTAAGGAAAGAAGAAACGTAGTAAAAGTTGATTATGATGCAGTGAGTTGTTAATTGAACATGCTTGGCTGACCTAAAGTAATCTTTGGGTAGTATATCCTACCAGTCTGAATTGCATCTCTAAGAGCGAAGTTGTTAATGCTTGCTGATTTATTAATGTACCAGAGATAAAGCTGTTACAGAACTAAAAGTTTCTGAATTTTAGCAAGGCTTCCATTATAACATATACCTTAACTAAATTTTATAGAGGTTTTGCATAATTAATTTTCATGCTCTTTAGTCAATCACTGAGTATGAAATATAACATTTGCATACTTCTATCCTGCTCTTCTGTAACCCTCAACTAACACAGATTGTAATTAACTTATTTTACTGCATGGAGCATCCCAATTACCATAAAAAAATAGTCAAATCATATCCTGGTTCGGCACTGCTATAGCATGAGACCTGACCTTAACAACTCTTAGAAGGGTGCTTAAACAATTGTGTTGCAAACATTGAGTCTGCACTAAAAGCAGACAGTACTGACCAGAAAACAGGAGGTGAAGTAGTTTTGTTTCAGCTCCTTTTTCTGCTTGCTATGTGCTAAAGTACATCAAAGTATTTTGGCTAAAACTGCTTAGTTTACACAGCGAATACATAAGGACACTGACAACTTTCCCACTGCTTTACCATCTTTCAAAGCCGGTAAAACACATCATGTTTTTTTTTTATCTAAATTTAGACTGAATAGTAGTACATAGGGAAGTAAAATCTCCATGCTCTACAAAGATTTATGATCAGATCCCCGATCATAATGAAAACTTATGTGAATTTCTTTGCATCTAATCTCACAAAGATACTATGCTCATTACTATCATTGATCCATTCATAATCCTGTATGTTGTGTTTTACATTCTATAGTGTTTAAACTGAGTAATTGCTAATTGCACTGTTATGCAATAAAAGCTTACAATAGCAGATATTTTGGTTAAAAATGTTACCTGTTAATGTAAATTGTATAATTTTGTTCCTAGGATTGAATAAATAAGACCAGATTATCATTTTAAGTATTAAATAACAGTTACAGAAAACCCTAACAATGCCATAGCCTATGAATTTGCGTACTAGTCCATATTACAGAAATTGATAGTACTTTTTGTATGAAGTTTGTTAAATGTCTGCTTTTCAATACTTCTCTGTGTAGGGAATTGTTTCAATATTTTTATTTGATAGCTTCTTTTCGTAGTCACTTTTCCCCCATGCCAGTCAATAATCAACCCCATACTGACCAATTAGATAATCCACTCCCCATGACCAGAGGAAAGGTCAGTTGGAGAGGCCCTCATTTAGACAGCTATCAGGAGTGGTTCATGACTTTTTCTTTTTATGCTCTCACATCCATGTACCCACTCAATGAAGCACAGGAGAGGGGACATGCAGTGGGTTGACCATGAAGGAATTCCCCACACTTCCACAACAGGCATCCCTTTTAAACAGCCTTCATCTCCCCCAGAAAAGGTAGAGGTGGTTTCTCACGTTTCCATCAGGGAATTCACACCTATCCAATCTGCTCCTGAATATGTGCAACCCACCTCATCCCTGGGAAAGGAGAGTGGCCTCTGCTCTTCATTCTTTCCCTTCCCTGCCAGAGCTGCTAGGTTGTCTGGGTTACAGACTAGACTTCACCCTTTTATGCCATACAGCCAGGCTTATTTTTATTTATTTATTTATGTATTTATTTTTGCCAGTTAAATCCTTATAATTTCATAATCTGTATAGCTTTAGAACTGTCTGATTAAAGTGATAGAAGACTGCATTATAAATACTCTTGCTTTTTATTTCTGTCTATAATGTTTTTCTGGAAATTTGGATTTAATGTTGAACTTGTAGTTGACGTGGATTTCACATTTTAGTGTTTGTTGATATTACAAGATTTCAGTATTTTGAGAGCACCAATAGGAGTGTCACTCATGAAATGTTCCAAATCCATATGGGCCCAGGACAGATAACTCTCAGGTCTGCCAAGGACTGCAACCATGCTTGCATCCATACCTTCATGAATAGGATACTTTCAGCACAGGATATCTTGGGAGGGAGGGCATCTTCTAGGCAGGTCAAAGGACCTTACCACTCTCCAGTCTCCTGAAGACAACTTAATATTGTCAGAAGACATAGACCCTCAAGTCATTTAGGCTGAGAATAATGCTTGCCTAAGGCGAAACAGGAATTTCCTTTAGCCAAGGAGTCACAGAATCTTTTTCATCTAGTCTTCCACAGAGGAAATCTTACCACTCAAGGCCAGATAGAGGCCCTGTTTACCTTCTGAGTCTGATGAACAGTAGAATCTCACTTTCATTCAAAATGTTGCTAGCCCACCATGAAATCTTTGAAACATCCGGGCCCTTCTTTCCACCCCTGAGGACTTTCTGAAGGGAAACATGACAGAAAAGAGGACCAGGATAGACACACCACCTTGATGTGGGCAGGGACTAGCTTGGGATTCCTGCTACTCTTGGAAGCTGCCAAGAATATCAGGTCCAGGGTCTTGGAACACTCCTGACCAAAGGCCAAAGTATTAATCTCATATAGACTTTCAAAGAAGGATTTAGACTGTGGCAGTACGCAGTGGACTTTCAAGGGGGATACCTCATAAGGACTCAAGTCCTACAAGAACCACAGCACTCAAAGGACCATTATGGACTATGGCCATACTCCCATCCTGAACTCACAGAAAGCAAAACCATCCTTCAGTAAGGGAGATTGGGGGAAGTTGCTTGTAACCTGAAGGGATATGAACCTGAGACTCTCCTGAGACAAGTGAACTTATAAAACTATTAGAAAATCAAAGATTGACACCACCTGCATTGTCCTGCATTGTGAAGGGGCTGGTATACTATATCCACCACTCTCCATTCTCCTGGCTACTGCATAATGATAATAGTTTGTATGTGGGTCTCTAGCCAATCTGGGGAGTGACCCAGCATTTCAGCTAACCTTATTGAATGCCATTCAGTCCAGAGGTTACAGTTTCACTGTCACCTTGATTTCCAGACAGAATTTATCATCTCTGGAGATAAGCTACCTACCTTCATGTAGGAGGGCACCTTCCATACTCAGTCTCCCTGTGTATGTGGGTGCCTCACCATGGCTAGCTGTGTCTAATGGAAAACTTGGTACTGACTTATAGTAAGATACTTAGCTGTCCTACTGTTTTTAGCCAAGTGACAGCTCTCCTATGCTGACCCCATACTCCTTTAGCTTCCTCATCAGTCTTCCAGGAGGTTGCCACCCAAATGTACTTTCTCGTTTAGAAAAAAACTTCCCTATCCTCTCTGTTGACTGATGCTATGATACCATCTGTCTCTTTATTCCCTATTGCCTGCCTTACACCACCAATGTGGGGGAGCTGCCACCCATATATATATATATATATATATATATATATATATATATATATATATACACATACACACACACACACACACACACACACACACACACACACACACACACACACACACACACACACACACATACATACATACAAAGGTGCACCACCAGCTTGTACAATGCAACACACTATGGTTAAACAAACTGTGACATTAACATTTTGAAATACAGAATTACAATCAAAACAGCACTGATGAAGTGGGAGTATGCCTCAGATGTCTAACTTGCACAGTTACCTGAGGCGGACTTTTAAGCTAAACTAGAAGTTCACTTAATTTTCAGTGTTTGACATATAAACAATATATATAATTTTTTAAAATATTCCTTTAAACTATTCTACACCTTGAGGGCCCCTTCTTTGAGCACTTGTAGTGAATAAGCTCTCTTAGACCAGGATATGTTTTCCCAAAGTATATTCACTGGACCACCTTGACATATCTACTAGTGTTAGAAACCTAATCTGATGACAATGTATTGCTGATGTCAGTAACCTTAGCAGTAAGAGAGAATGTAGACATGGCTATAGTGGGAACATCTTCTAAGAGCATTAAGTTAGCAGTTCTTTGGGACACTGCAGACCTTAAAATATAGCTAAGGTTTTATATGATGCCTTCATTTGTCTTTTTTATTTTTATTATTTTTAGTGAATACTTTGAAGCATAATTATATATTTATCGCATAATCTACACCACTATTCCTATAACTCACCTTACTATTTCTTCTGTCCCTATTTTTTGCTCAGTCTTAGTTGTGAGACTTACAATTTCAAACTGAAAAATAACTTAATGAATGAAATGTGATTAATCTATTAACCTAATAGTCTCACACTAATTTACAAATATGTATGTGTCTGCACCATAGGAAAAGGTAATTGAAACAGCCAGTGAACTTCAGGAAAGTATAAATGCTGAAGACGTACGACAAGTTTTATTCAATGCAAAAAGCATTTTAAAGGAGTTACGGTGGTGGGTTGAAGAGGTAAGTAAAATCATATTTCTTTTCCATTCTCTCTCTGGGAATTTGTTTTATGCTTATCTTTTTTTATTTAAAGAGATTAATGATCGGGATACAGTGACACCTCATTTAAGCAATTTGCTAATTACATAACATAGAAGCTAAAAAACATAACATACTATAGCATAACATATAACATGACATAATAAAATAAATGGCAATGGCTGAACAGGTATTACGCTGACCTTTAGTGCTGGAAGATCAGAAGGGTGAACCTGGATTAATTCCCAATTCCTGGCACTGCAGTACAGCATTAGGGGTGCTGCATTTCTGAGTGTGTCATCTTTCAGATGAGACTCTGCCAGAGTTGGTAGTAACTCAGGTGGATATAAAAGATCCCATGACATGTATCAAAAAAAGAGTAGGGGAAAGTCCCTGGTGCCCTAGTCAAATTTCTCATGGGAGTATAAAGACATCTTTTGGTATCCCCTGAAAAGAGGACACTGACCTAGTGGGACTAACCTGGTCAACAAAGACCAACTAACTAACTAAAATAAATAAATAACATAGCATAGCATAGCAATGCATAACTTAAAATAATATTGCCACTAAATCCAAGGACGACCACAAAGCATTCTATAGCTATGTCAAGAATCTAGACGGCAACACATAGATCTGCTCTGAGTTACAGCACAAAGGCATGAAAATTACAGAACCAACTGATATTGCCAACATCCTGGCAGGTCAGTTCAGTGCTAATTTTACACCCCTCTCACCCCCTAAAGGGCCCATATCTATACAGGAAGAATGCAGAGTCCCTGTAATCACAACTACGCAGGTAAAAACTGCACTCTTTAAAGCCAAAAACACAGCATCCATGGGACCGGACAACATCCCAGGCTGCGTTTTACACAAACTTCAGAACGAACTGGCTCCCCACTTAAGCACCATGTTCAATAATAGCCTTGCATCAGGCTTTGTGCCCACTGAATGGTGCACAGCAACAGTTATCCCACTCCACAAAGGGGGAACCACCATTGATCCTGGGAACTATCGACCTATTAGCCTGATGAGCCTGGTCTGCAAGGCCATGGAACATATCATCATGGAACTCATAAACAAAGACATTGGTAACCTCCAAACTCTGGATCCCACCCAGTTCGGGTTTGTGAAAGGCAGATCATGCCTCCTGAACCTGATTGACTTCTTTGAGGCAGTCAGCAAAGCCGTGGATGAGGGTAAGGTGGTTCACACAGCCTATCTTGACCTCGCCAAGGCTTTCAACACCATCCCCCATTCTGGAATTATAGCTAAACTCACTAAACTAGGTATAAATCCCTATGTTACAAGATGGGTTGCCAACTGGCTCACTGACAGAACCCACACTTTAAAAGTTGCAGACTCCAAATCTGACCTCAAGGCAGTGACAAGTGGAGTGCCACAGTGTTCCGTCCTAGGACCTCTCCTGTTTGGTATCTACTTCTCTGAAGTACAGGCTAACACAGGAGGCCTCTGGTTGATAAAGTTCACAGATGACTGCAAACTAGGAGCCATAGTCAAGTCCCCAAATGATGTGGACATCCTACAGAAGGTCCTCACTGAGACAGATGCCTAGTGTCAGAGCTATGGCCTCAAGCTCAATGCCAAAAAGTTCAGTGTCATCCCCTTTGGTAAAAACTCTGTACCCATGAACTACCACATAGGCAGCAATCTACTTAACATCGAATGCATGATAAGAGACCTTGGGACCCAGGTGGACAGTAGTCTCTCCTTTGATAGTCACATCGCCACAGTAGTCAGAAAGTCCTTCTACATGGCACACCTCATCATAAATGGGTTCTCACCCAGGAAAAAATAGGTCATTGTTCCCCTCTACTCATTAGACCCATTATAGAGTACAATGCTCCTTTTGGAATGTACCTCATAAGACATCTGCAGCAGCTGGAAAGGCCACAGAAGTGCCTCACAAAGAGGATTACTGGCCTCAAACAAATGCCCTACACTGACCGCCTCAAAAAACTCCAGATTTACTCTGTAGAATATCGCCTACTCCGAGGTGATCTCTGCCTAACATATAAAGTTATGTCAAACCCAGAGATGTTGGACATGCTACACCTAAAGAAATCCCATTCCCTCCAAGCTACACGCTCTAGGGACCTAAACCTTGTCACCACAATAAACAGGACATGCTGGAGGGATAGATTCCTGTCCCAGAGACCTCCTATACTCTGGAACAAGCTACCCATCTATGTCAAGCAAAGGTCTTCATTAGCACTCTTCAAGAAAAATCTTGATGAGTGGATGGGAAATAGGAAATACACCCCGGGGATCACTTCTGTGTCTCTGCTGGACAGTGGCACAGGAAAATATCTTTCTTGGGTGGCGTAAGCTATGGTACCTTGCTGGCTAGGCTTACATAGGCCCTTGGACCGATAGCCTAGTACCTACCTATGAACCTATATTACATGGAACACACTCGGGGCCATGCAAGTGACTAGATGGTACCTTAACCTGCATGTATTCTTCTCCAGGATGGATTACTCTAAAATCCTGTTTTTAGCCTTTGATTTAACACAGCCCAATGTTTAAGAGCTGACATGTCCAAGAAAATGTCAAATTAGCTAA
This sequence comes from Protopterus annectens, assembly GCF_019279795.1. Taxonomy (NCBI): domain Eukaryota; kingdom Metazoa; phylum Chordata; order Ceratodontiformes; family Protopteridae; genus Protopterus; species Protopterus annectens. Next base: position 81,588,260 of record NC_056732.1, on the reverse strand, counting down.
AACATTGTTAACAACCTTTTTACCTTCAGAATTGCCCTTTGTTTGGCAAGTGCATTGTCAGACATGGAATCTAAGCAGAAAATCAAATCAGAAGCGGGAGGGAAGCACATGCTGGAATTTAACTCAATGCAAAACTCAATCTCTGTACTTACAACACTGCTTCAATATGTCCAGAAAGACATTAAATAACTTAAAATAACAGGGGATGAGACAAAAGTGAGATGACTTCCATCAGCAAACAGTTGGAGCAACAACATCAGGAAATTATGGTGCACAAAGAGCTCCTCAGTACCCACCAACACCAATATGTATGACCCAGAGAACAGGTCCAGATGGAATAATCTCAGCTAAGGCCTTGAAGAGGATGATCCAGTGTCATTTATCAAATGGGAACTGGGAGTGTTGTTTAACACCTCTAATCTCTTCAGTGATCAAAAGGGCCCACCGGTCTCATCCAGAGTTGCCTCTAGAATATTCTGGCACTTCAGCTTTTATTACCTGAAATATGGTGAAAAGGAGGCAATCCCAAAGACACCCAGAGACTTGGAGCCTAAATGCAGGATCAGGAGTTGTGAAAATAAGTTCACATCAGATTATTGTGCTGCACAATACAACAAGAGGAAAAGTTGTTCACCCATCCTGAAGTAGTTTAAGGATAGAATGTTTCAAGTCCATCTGCACTTTCTTGCTACATTAGCTAGCTGAAAGGAGATTTTTTAACTTCTTTTCAATTTTCCACATGAGGCAGAATTGTATCTGTGTAGGAATTATGCCAAGGAAAGCGACAATGTACAGCTCATTAAGTCTGGCAGGGATAGTAAAAGCAAGCTGATCCAATCCACCAAGGCTTCACATAGCTCTCTGGGTAAGAAGAAAACGTATATCACACTCCCTGACTCAGGGACAGGAAGATCATCAATGAGAGGACAAGTAGCATCTCCATCTTCCATCAAGCACCAAAACTGCTTTTTATCCTTGGCAGATCTATCTGAGAATGAGCAAGATCTGCAAATGGAGATGCTCAGGCAACATCAAGGAGATGAGGTTCCTGACACCCTGAAGAAAAGCTAATGTCAAGGCAGCATTAATTAAAGTGATAGCAGAGGTTACTGCTAACAATGATCTTAACTGATTAACCCTCAAGTAGGGGAATATATGTCATAGCGCATACTCGTACTGAGGTAGAAACTTGTACCTCTCACCTATGAGAGAGTTTTTTGGCTTAGCATTGTAACTTTGTTGCTGATGTTGGATTCAAAAGTCTGGATGAGTGTGAAGCTCTTGGACGATTAGTTTGCTTTTATGTTTAATTTGTCTGTGTTCTGGGAGCAGGGAATGGGAGCTGAGACAAGGATACGCTTGATATATGATGGAACATTTGTTACTTCTGTTGCTGCAACTGCTGTTTTCTGTTGGCTCTTGTACCCATGTGGCACTATTGGCAGTTATGCTGCACTGGAGATCATTGTCAGATCCCTGATGTCACTACTTTTACGTTCATAGGTAGGTACTAGGCTATTGGCCCTAGGACCTATATAAGCCTAGCCAAAAAGGTACCCTGGCTTTCGCCACCCAAGAAAATGATTTTCATGTGCCCCTGTCAAGCAGAACCACAGAAGTGATCCCCGGGGTGAATTTCCTATTTCCCATCCAATCATCAAGATTTTTCTTGAAGAGTGCTAATGAGGAGCTCTGTTTGACATAGATAGGTAGTCTATTCCAGAGTATGGGAAGTCTCTGGGAAAGGAATCTATCCCTCCAGCATGTTCTGTTTAATGTGGTGACAAGGTTTAGGTCCCTAGAGCATGTAGTTCGGAGGGAGTGGGATTTCTTTAAGTGGAGCATGTCCAACAGCTCTGGGTTTGACATAGCTTTGTATGTTAGGCAGAGATCACCTCTAAGTAGGCGATATGCGATGGAGTAAAGCTGGAGTCTTTTGAGACAGTCTGCATAGGGCATCTGTTTGAGGCCAGTAATCCTCTTTGTGAGGTATTTCTGTGGCCTTTCCAGTTGTTGTAGATGTCTTGTGAGTTACATACCAAAAGGGGTGTTGTACTCTATAATGGGTCTAATGAGTGATTAGTAGAGGGGAACAATGACCTCTTTTTTTCTGGATGAGAAACCTTTTGTGATGAGGTGTGCCACGTAGAAGGATTTCCTGACCACTGTGGTAATGTGATTATCAAAAGAGAGACTATTGTCCACCTGTGTTCCAAGGTCTTTTATCACACTTTCAGTGTTAAGTAGACTACCACCTATGTGGTAGTTCATGGGTACAGAGTTTTTACCAAAGGGGATGACAATGCACTTTTTGGCATTGAGCTTGAGGTCATGGCTTTGACACCAGGCATCTGTCTCAGTGAGGCTCTTTCACAGGATGTCCACATTGTTAGGAGTCTCAATTATGGCTCCTAGTTTGCAGTCATCTGCGAACTTAGTTAGCCAAAGGCCTTCTGTGTTAGCCTGTACTTCGGAGAAGTAGATACCAAACAGGAGAGGACCCAGGACTGAACCCTGTGGTACTCCACTTGTCACTGGTCTGAAGTCGGATTTGGAGTCTGCTACTTTCACAGTGTGGGTTCTGTCAGTAACTCAGTTGGCAACCCATCTTGTGACATAGGGATTTATACCTAGTTTTGTGAGTTTACCTATAATTCCAGAGTGGGGGATGGTGTTGAAAGCCTTGGCGAGATCTAGATAGGCTGTGTGAACCACCTTACCCTCATCTATGGCTTTGGTGACTGCTTTAAAAAAGTCTATCAGGTTTAGGAGACATGATCTGCCTTTTACAAACCCCAACTGTGTGGGGTCCAGAGTTTGGAGATTACCAATGTCTTTGTTTATGAGTTCCATGATGATATGTTCCATGGTCTTGCAGACCAGGCTTGTCAGGGTAATGTGGCAGTAGTTCCCAGGGTTTGTCATGGCTCCTTCTTTGTGAAGCAGGATAACCATCGCAGTGCGCCATTCAATGGGCACAAAGCCTGAGGTGAGGCTATGATTGAACATGGTACTTAGGTGGGGTGCCAGTTCATTCTGTAGTTCATGTAGAATGCAGCCTGGGATGTTGTCAGGTCCCATGGATGTTGTGTTCTTGGCTTTGGAGAGTGTGGTTTTTACCTGTGCAGACATGATTACAGGAACTTTGCATTTTTCCATTATAGAGATGGGCCCTTTAGGGGGTGAGAGGGGGTAAAGTTAGCACTGAACCTATCTGCCAGGATGCTGGCAATATCAGTTGGCTCTGTATATTTAGTGCCATTGTGCTGTAACTCAGAGCAGATCCGAGTGCTGCCATTGAGATTCTTGACATAGCTATAGAATGCTTTGCGGCTGTCTTTAGAATCAGTGGCGATTTTGTTTTCATAACTAGCTTTGGAGGATTTTATGAGGGATCTCAGCTTCTTTCTGAGGCTGACCAGGGAGCTCCTCCAATCATGGGATTTTACTCTTTTTTGCAACAGTTTCTTTCTTCTTTTGTAGAGTTTGTTTATGGCAGATGACCACCAGATTGGCTTCCTTTTTTTGGAGGATAGCATCTTACTTCTGTTAGGGATAGCATGATCCATGCACTCGTGTAAGTGCTTATAAAGTGTATTTGTGTAGGATTTAGCAGTCGTACCTCTATTGTCCATCTGCATGGATGTTGTGAAGTTTGCCACTTTTGTCTTAAGAAGCGTGAAGTTGGCTTTGGAGAAATTTTTTTACGGTTGCTTTCCGAATGGGGGGTGGGGGCGGGGATGTGGATGCCTAGGGTGATTAACTTGGTTGGATCTGACCAACGAGGAATTGACCTCTGGTGTGGAACACCAGTCGCTCATGTTGGTAATGACCAGGTCTAAGATATTGCTGCCCCTGGTGGGGTGTGGATAAGTTGAAACAAGGCACCGGAATGTATGAATACCAGAAAACATTGAGCAAAAGAGTTGGTACATGAGTAGTTTTCCCAGTTAATGGTGGGGTAGTTGAAATCACCCATTATTAGGGTGTTGGGTTGTAACCTAATGTTTTCCAGTGTATCAAGAAAAGAGGAGTGGGAATCCTGGGGCATGGTGGGGTCTGTAGCAAACTACAATTTGGATTGCGATCTTGCCCAGAGTTAGGTGCACTTGGATAATCTCGGATGCATTATGCTGAGCAACTAGCTTGAAGGTGTGGACATCCTTAATGAATATGGACATGCCTCCACCTTTAGTGTTTCGGTCCAGGTTAGGTGGCCGAAAGGTGTGGTATGAATTATAGCCTGGTAATGCAGGGGTGCTCTCTGGAGCCTTGAACCAGGTCTCTGTCACTGCACAGATGTCGATGTTCTCCATTTTAAGGAGTTCCTCGAGTGAGTGCATTTTGAGGTTTAGACTTCTAGCACTGAGTAGCATTACCCACAGATTTTGCTTGCTTGTACCCATTACAGTGGTGAATTTATCATTTGAACCTTGCCTAAAAAAGCACTATAGGCAAGAGCCTTTGCCTGTATCCAGAATCCCAAGGGCGACAGGTGCAGGTCATCTCTGGCAAAGCATCATGGTCTGTCGATCATGTCATCCCAGGCAGACAAATACTGGATTCCCTTAAAATGACAAAAGAAGCTTAGCCAATTGTTGAAGTCAATCATTTTGTCCTTGTACTGTGGTATCATTCTGGGTGATGGCAGGATGCTACTCAGGGCTAGGGTCATACCTGCCTGGGCTATAAGATTGGAGAGCTCCTCCATGTCTCTTTTCATGTAGTCCAGGGAGGTACATCTCAGGTCATTCACACCAACATGGACAATGACAGAGTCATATTTGTACTTGTTGTGGAGAGACCTGAGTGCATGCGTTATATGGCGGATGCTGGCACCCAACAGGCAGCTGACAGTAACTTTCTCCTTGTTTAGCCTGGTGAATGGAACATCAGTGTGACTGGCTATAGAGTCACTTATGACTAGAGTGTTGGGTACGTTATACCTTATGGGCTGTAGTTGAGTGTCACACTGAGTTTGTGGGCTATGTGTCATTTGGGTTGTGTTAGGGGGTGGAGGTTGCTTGCATTTCTGCTGTTAAGGTCTTGGTTGCTTGGGCAGATTTTTATTGAGAGCATCCCCAAATGTAGGTGTGTGTTTTGTACTTCTATGCGTGTGTTTTGGTGGTGTAGGTTTAGAGGGACTATGTGAAGAGTGTGGCGAGGCGCAAGTGTTTACCTTCTCCTCTTGACTGTCTAGTGCAGTCTTCGGTGAAGAGAGCTTTGCTTCCAGTTTGGCTATATAGGTGTATCTCTCACAGGTTGGAGTGTTGGGTGGTAGGAGGAGAGGGTTGTCTGTGTACATGAGGCAATTGCTGCATTGCCCCAAGATGCCCCGATTCATCAGGTAGACAGGAGAAAACACCAGGAGCTGACCTTTAGACATGCCTGGATAGATACTTATTTATTAAGTACTAAAAACTCTTTTCCTCTAGACAAGTGAGGAAAGTTGAGTGATGTAGTAATTTGTAGCTTATGTAGTGCTTACAACGAGTTCTGAACAAGTACTGAGTTCAAAGAAACAGATTTGAGTGCTAAAACTAAGAAGCTGGCTAGTTGTAAGGGAAAATTTGAAGAGCAGACATTATGGCACGGGGAATAGTTTAACTCTAGTTAAGCAGGATGGGGGGGGCTCATGAACTTATAAACAGTCCTGGATACAGCAAATCTGTATCTGGACTAGACATGTTACAGGAAAGGGGGAAACAAGCTTAGAATTTTTTTTAGTAAAGTGGAAATGGAGAAAGCTGGAACAGAAGTTAATTCAAGGTTAAGAATCTGAGTGGGCTGGCCTTCACAAATGTTCTCTCTCTATTAGATTGAATGAACTAATTACACTAGACTGGGAGGAGTGTCCCAGATCAAATATACAATATGGAAGGGCAACTGCAAAGCCACCAAGTATAAAGAACACCACAACAATAGAGAGGGGGGTAAAACTATTACAGCTGTAGCAACTAAATGAAAGTTTTAAACAGATCAAGGAGCAAGCAGACTCTAGAGAATGCTTTTAACTGTAAACAGACTAGACTAGAACACAGAAACCTTAAAAAATCAAAAATGCACAGAAAAGCACAGATAGAGCACTCACAAACAGAAAATACAACTCTCAGTATGAAAAAGCAGTTTACAGTTAAGTAATTCAGTAAACATGCAATTAGAGTAATGAAACAGTATCTAGCAATGAAAAATACAGTTAAAACAGTATAAAACAGTACATAAATGCAACAAAACAGTAAAAAAGCTTTATCTTCTTCTTCTTCTTCTTTCGGCTTTATCCCGGTTAGGGGTCGCCACAGCGGATCACCTGTCCGCATATTGAATGGCAGTGGAGTTTTACGGTGTCGAGTTGCCAGCCCGGCGCCCAACCTTCCACAGAAGGCACACTCACACGCACACCTAGGGCCAATTTAGAGTGTCCAATCCACCTGCAGCATGTCTTTGGGATGTGGGAGGAAACCGGAGCACCCGGAGGAAACCCACGCGACCACAGGGAGGACATGCAGACTCCGCACAGAAGGCACCCCAGCCGAGGATCAAACCGGAGAACCTCTTGCTGTGAGGCGGCAATGCTAACCACTGCACCACCGTGGCCGCCCAGTAAAAAAGCTTTATAACAGTGCAAAATGTGGTAGATTAACTGTATAGCACAATTATAAGTGTTACAGATATGCAATTCAATGAAATAAGTGTACGAAATAACTTATCCTGCTCTTGGAATCTTAAGGAATTTCTGCTTAGTTTCAGTAATGAATTACCATCCACAGCCTGATAAATACAAGCACAACCTTTTCCAGACACAGGGTTTATATACCAGTAAGGATGGAAGAATTAGAAGAACAATTACTACTCAGTCCTATTAGCCCCTGCTATTACCCAATCAGAGTTTTAGGTGGGTTAAACTGGGATGTGCTGTTAGCAAATTAGTGCTGCATTTTATGTTAATATCTTAGTAATGATCTAGTATATGGGTTCATTTGCAAGTTGTTGTATAGTAGGCTGCTACTGGTACATAATTATATTTTTAGTCCATGATTTCTAGTCTGGAGGCAATTACTAGAGCCTGGTTTGCATTTTTAAGTTTGCTTCTGTGTAGCCTTAATTACTTGTTCTTGTTATTTTCATTTTCTGCTTAAAGTAATGTCTGAATTAGGAGTAATAATGTCTGCATGTAACTAATTGGCTGTGGTGCATCTTATACCTGGTGCATCACAGGAAGGCTCCCTACTGAAATGTCTGACAAGCTGAAAAGAATGACCAAAAACATAGGAGAAGAGTGACTCTCGAAAATTGCTCTTCTCCTTTAAACTTCTTTTTGCAGTGAGGGAGTCCCCTGACTCCCTGAACTTATATATACCAACTCCAAGATCACTATACCTCAGAGAAAAGAGATTATTCTAAGAAATGCTCATCTCAAACGTAGTATATGTAAGTCCATTCGTTCAGCCACTCAGTCTTCGTATTTCAGGACTCACTGTTGCAGGTCCCAGCATTTCAAATGGTTACCAGTCAGCCTAGTGGCATATCATATTCACTCGTTTTCTGTTACGGAACATCTTGAGATTAAACTCAGCAGTGAAAAAGGGATGCCTTATGCAAAACATCCTGAGAGACATTATGGGGCTTTCAGACTGTGTGTCTCAGACTGGTATGATTCTAGCAGCATATTACCATCACTGAGGATGATGCTACAATATGGGAAAAAAATATTAATTTCAACAACTGTCTGTCTTTCTTGTGTCATTCAAACGGGATCCAATATCTGTCAGGTTGGACAACATGGGTAACAGACCACAATGCTTTGCCAAGGATGTTCTGCACTTTTCCTATCTAGGATTTTGAATACTGGCTAAAACTTTATCCACCCCCTAGTGTCTTTCTAGGCAATGGTAAATTGACAAACCTGCAGATATAGCATAATCAACTCATCTGAACCTCAAGGTATTAATGTTCAATGCCAGGAACCTAAATAAAAAAAAATTACACTCCCTCCAAGCACTCATCACACTCGAAAATATAGATATCTGCACAGTCACCGACACATGATTTAAAGAGGCAGAGAGTACCCCAGTAGTGCAAGGTTTCAGTGCCTTCCACACTTTTAGATGAGTAGCTGCACAGACAAGGGCTAAAGGTGGAGGTGTCTCAATATACATCAGTAACAAGCATACCTCTAGGGTGGTCAAACAGGATGATGTGCTGGAGTTCCTCCGCGTTCAGATCACCATAGACACAATCCTGTACCATAGCCTAGCCAGCTATAGGGCATCGTGTCTCAAGAAGCTCACAATGCATACTTGGACCTATTGCAGGCACATACCATCCAACCTTGCACCCTACTCATGGGAGACTTTAATTACCCCTCTATAGACTGAGAATCAGACATGGCCTCACATCTACAGATGCAGGGATTCCTGGACTTCATAAATACAAACACCCTTGACCAAATAATGAATGCACTCACTAGAGGTTCCAACATAGGGGGCCTTGTGTTGACAAATATGTGACCCCCCAATGTCTTGTCCCCCCAGTAAGGTCCAGCCCTAAAGCTGTCTCCCTCAAAATCAAATCCATAATCCCATTAAAACAAGTAACATGATCTATTCCAAGGCAATTTAACTTTTATTAAGTGATGGTTTGTCACAATTCAGTGCCACTCCAAACCCAGAGAACACAGCAACTGAATTGCTCTCAGAAATTCTGTACAACTGTGTCAATGGCTGCATAGAGGGACTGCACTTCATAGGTAGGTACTAGGCTATTGGCCCTAGGACATATATAAGCCTAGCCAAAAATGTACCCTAGCTTTCGGCCACCCAAGAAAATTATTTTTCTGTGCCCCTGTCGAGCAAACCCACAGAAGTGATCCCCAGGGTGAATTTCCTATCTCCCATCCAATCATCAAGATTTTCCTTAAAGAGTGCTAATGAGAAGCTTTGCTTGATATAGATAGGTAGTTTGTTCCAGAATATGGGAAGTCTCTGGGACAGGAATCTATCCCTCCAGCATGTTCTGTTTATTGTGGTGACAGGGTTTAGGTCCCAAGAGCATGTAGCTCGGAGGGATTGGGATTTCTTTATACATTCATAGGTAGGTACTAGGCTATCTTCTCGAAGGCATTTATAAGTCTTGCCAGAATGTGTTGGCTTTCACCGCCCAGTTAGATTAGTTCCCTGTGCCTCTGTCCAGTAGAACCACTGAAGTGATCCCCGGGGTAAACTTTCTGTTTCCCATCCACTCGTCAAGGTTTCTCTTGAAAAGTGTTAGTGAGGAGCTCTGCCTAATGTAGATTGGAATCTTGTTTGAAAGCATGGGAAGTCTCTGGGACAGGAATCTATCCCTCCAGCATGTCATATTTATTATTGTGGTGAGGTTTAGATCCCTAGAGCATATGGCTCGAGGGATAAGGTTTTCTTTTGGTGGAGCATGTCCATAAGTTCTGGGTTGGACATGGCCTTGTATGTCAGGCAGAGATCACCTCTGAGTAGGTAGTATGCAACCAAGTACAGCTGGAGTTTCTTCAGTCGAGCTGCACAGGGCATCTGTTTGAGGCCAGTGATCCTCTTGGTGAGGTACTTCTGTGGTCTTTCCAGCTGTTGCAGGTGTCTTGCAAGGTACATTCCAAATGGGGTGTTGTACTCTATGATGGGTGTGATGAGTGATGAGCAGAGGGGCACAATGACCTCTTTTGATCTGGATGCGAACTGTTTTGTGATTAGGTGGGCCACATGGAAGGATTTTCTAACCACTTTGACAATGTGATTATCAAAGGAGAGATTACTTTCTACTTGGGTCCCCAGATCCCTTATTACGTTTTCCGTATTTAGGGGACTACCACCTATGTGGAAGTTTGTGGGTACTTTGTTTTTCCCAAAGGGGATGACTATGCACTTTTTGGCATTTAGCTTGAGGCCATGATTTTGACACCAGGTATCCGTCTCATTGAGACCATTTTGGAGGATGTCTGTGTCAGCCAGAGAGTCAATTATAGCCCCCTAGTTTGCAGTCATCTGCGAACTTGGTCAGCCATAGTCCTCATGTGCTTGCCTGTACCTCTGAAAAGTATATGCCGAACAGGAGGGGTCCTAGGACTGAGCCCTGGGAATGCCACTTGTAACCGGTTTAGAGTCGGACCTACCTCCCACAACTCTCACCATGTGGGTTCTGTCCGTGGGTCAGTTGGCAACCCATCTTGTGACATAGGGATTTATGTTCAGGCTGGTGTGCTTGTCTATAATACCAGAATGGGGAATGGTGTCGAAGGCCTTTGTGAGGTCTAGGTAGGCTGTGTGTACCACCTTTCCCTCATCTATAGCCTTGGTATCTGTCTCAAAGAAGTCCACCAGGTTTAGGAGGCATGATCTGCCCTTAACAAAGCCGAACTGGGTAGGGTCCAGTGTTTGGAGGTTCCCAATGTCTCTGTTAATGAGTTCCATGATGATGTGCACCATAGCCTTGCAGACCAAGCTAGTCAGGCTTATAGTGTGATAGTTCCGGTGGTCTGTTGTGGCTCCACCTTTGTGGAGTGGAATAATAGTTGCTGTGTGCCACTGTATGGGTACATAGCCTCTGGAGAGGCTGAGTTTGAACAATGTGTTTAGGTAAGGGGTTAGTTCATCTTTGAGCTCGTGTAGGATGCAGCTTGGTACACCATCCGGTTCCATTGATGCTGTGTCTTTGGCTTTGGAGAGGGCTGTTTTAACCTGACTATCTGTGATTTCAGGGGCTCTACATTCTTCTAGTGTGGTTATAGGCCCTTTTGGGGGTGAGAGGGGTCTGAAGTTTGCACTGAGCCTGTCTGCCAGGATGTTGGTGATATCGGTTGGTTCAATGTATTTTGTGCCATTCTGCACTAACTCCGAGCAGATCTGTGCATTGCCACTTAGATTCGTGACATAGCTAAAGAATGCCTTGTGATTATCTTTGGAGTCTTTGGCAATTTTTCATTCGAAGCTTGCCTTGGATGATTTTATGAGGGATCATAGTTTCTTGCTGATACTGATCAGGGATGTCTTCCCTTCTTGGGATTTTACTCTTTTCTATACTAGTTTCTTCCTTCTATTGTATAGCTTGTTTACGGCAGGTGTCCACCAGACTGGTTTCCTTTTCTTGGAGGAGTGAGTCTTGGTTTTGTTTGGGATAGCACGATCCATTCATTCCTGTAGGTGCCCATAGACTGCATTAGTAAAGGATTTTGCAGCTTGGACAGTGTTATCCTTTAGCATGGGGGCTTTGAAATTTTCCACCTTGGTCTTAAGTAACGTGAAGTTTGCTTTTGAAACATTTTTCATGGTGGTTTCCTTGCCCGGGTTGAAGACGGAATGTGGATATCCAAAGTGACTTGTTTATGGTCAGATCTAACCAGCGAGGCATTGACCTCCGGTGTGAAACACTGGTCGCCCATGTTGGTGATGACCAGTTCCAATATGTTGTCACCTCTGGTGAGAGAGTTGACCAGTTGATCCAGGGTGTTTGAGTTTATAAATTCTAGGAAATGTTGGGCAAGGGAGTTAGTACTTGAGTAGTTCTCCCAGTTAATGTTTGGGTAATTGAAATCACCCAATATTAGGGTGTTTGGTAGGACCTTTATGTTTCCCACTGTTTCCAGAAATGTGGAATGGGGGTCCTGGGACATGGTGGGTGATCTGTAGCAAGCTACAATTTGAATTTCAGTTTTGCCCATTGTTAGTTGCACGTGGATGATCTCTGAAGCATCATGCTGTGCCACTAACATGGAGGTCTGGGTATCCTTGATGAATATGGCTATGCCCCCAGCTTTTGTATTTCGGTCCGAGTTCTGTGGCCGAAATGTATGGAATGAGTTGTAGCCTGGTAGTGCTGGGGTGCTCTCTGGAGCCTTAAACCAGGTTTCTGTAACTGCATATATATCAATTTTCTGCATACTGAGGAGTGCCTCGAGTGCGTGCATTTTGAGGCGTTAAGTAGGATTAAGTGGAGAATGTCCAACAGCTCTGGGTTTAACATAGCTTTGTATGTTAGGCAGAGATCGCCTCTGAGTAGGCGATATGTAACGGAGTAAAGCTGGAGTTTTTTGAGACGGTCTGCGTAGGGCACCTGTTTGAGGTTGGTAATTCTCTTTGTGAGGTATGTCTGCAGCTTTTATAGTTGTTGTAGATGTCTTGTGAGGTACATACTAAAAGGGGCATTGTACTCTATAATGGGTCTAATGAGTGATGAGTAGAGGAGAACAATGACCTCTTTTTTCCTGGATGAGATACCTTTTGTGATGAGGTGTGCCATGTCGAAGGATTTCCTGACTACTGTGCCGCTGTGATTATCAAAGGATAGACTACTGTCCACCTGTGTCCCAAGGTCTCTTATCACACTTTCAGTGTTAAGTAGACTATCGCCTATGTGGTAGTTCATGGGTATGATATTTACACCAAAAGGAATGACAATGCACTTTTGGCAATGAGCTTGGGGCCCATGGCTTTGACATCAGGCATCTGTCTCAGTGAGGCTCTTTTGTAGGATGTACACATCGTTAGGAGTTTTGATTATGGCCCCTAGTTTGCAGTCATCTGTGAACTTCATTAGCCAAAGACCTTCTGTGTTAGCCTGTACTTCTGAAAAGTAGATACCAAACAGGAGAGGACCTAGGACTGAACCCTGTGTTACTCCACTTGTCACTGGTCTGAAATCGGATTTGGAGTCTGCTGCTTTCACAGTGTATGTTCTGTCATTGAGCCAGTTGGCAACCCATCTTGTGACATAGGGATTTATACCTAGTTTAGTGAGTTTATCTATAACTCCAGAGTGAGGGATGGTGTTGAAAGCCTTGGCGAGATCTAGATAGGCTGTGTGAACCACCTTACCCTCATCTATGGCTTGGGTGACCGTTTCAAAGAAGTTTATCTAGTGTAGGAGACATGATCTGCCTTTCACAAACTTGAACTGGATGGGGTCCAGAGTTTGGAGATTACCAGTGTCATTGTTTATAAGTTCCATGATGATGTGTTCCATAGCCTTGCAGACCAGGCTCGTCAGGCTAATGGGGCTGGAGTTCCCATGGTCCGTGGTGGCTCCCCCTTTCTGGAGTGGGATAACTGTCACTGTGTGCCATTCAGTGGCACAAAGCCTGAGGTGACGCTATGATTGAGCATGGTACTTAGGTGGGGTGCCAGTTTGTACTGTAGTTTGTGTAGAACACAGCCTGGGATGTTGTCAGGTCCCACGGATGCTGTGTTCTTGGTTTTGGAGAGTGTGGTTTTTACCTGTGCAACTGTGATTACAGGAACTTTGCATTTTTCTGGTATAGAGATGGGCCCTTTAGGGGGTGAGAGGGGGGTAAAGTTAGAACTGAACCTATCTGTCAGGATGTTGGAAATATCAGTTGATTCTGCATATTTAGTGCCATTGTGCTGTAACTCAGAGCAGATCTGAGTGTTGCCATTGAGATTCTTGACATAGCTATAGAATGCTTTGTGGTTGTCTTTAGAATCAGTGGTGATTTTGTTTTCGTAACTAGCTTTGGAGGATTTTATGAGGGATCTTGGCTTTTTACTGAGGCTGACCAGAGAGTTCCTCCAATCATGGGATTTTACTCTCGTTTGCAACAGTTTCTTTCTTCTCTTGTAGAGTTTGTTTATGGCAGGGGATCACCAGATTGGCTTCCTTATTTTTTGAGGATAGCATCTTGGTTATGTTAGGGACTGCATGATCCATGCACTCGTGTAAGTGCCTATAAAGTGCATTTGTGTAGGATTCAGCAGTTGTACCTCTATTGTCCATCTGCATGGGTGTCGTGAAGTTTGCCACTTCTGTCTTAAGTAGCGTGAAGTTGGCTTTGGAGAAATGTTTTACGGTGGTTTGCCTAATGGGGGTGTGGGGGTGGAATGTGGATGTCTAGGGTGATTAGCTTGTGGTCGGATCTGACCAACAAGGAATTGACCTCTGGTGTGGAACATCGGTTTCTCATGTTGGTAATGACCAGGTCTAGAATATTGCTGCCCCTGGTGGGGGTGTGGATAAGTTGATCCAACGTGTTGGAATTTATGAATTCCTGAAAACATTGAGCAAAAGAGTTGGTACACGAGTAGTTTTCCCAGTTAATGGTGGGGTAGTTGAAATCACCCATTATTAAGGTAGTATGTTGTACCCTAATATTTTCCAGTGCATCAAGAAATGAGGAGTGGGAATCCTGGGGCATGGTGGGGGATCTGTAGCAAATTACAATTTGGATTGCGGTCTTGCCCAGAGTTAGTTGCACTTGGATAATCTCAAATGCATTATGCTGAGCAACTAGCCTGGAGGTGTGGATGTCCTTAATGAATATGGACACACCTCCACCTTTAGTGTTTCGGTCCAGGTTAGGTGGCTGAAAGGTGTGGTATGAATTATAGCCTGGTAATGCAGGGGTGCTCTCTGGAGCCTTGACCCAGGTCTCTGTCACTGCACAGATGTTGATGTTCTCCATTTTAAGGAGTATCTCAAGTGAGCGCATTTTGAGGTTTAGACTTCTAGCATTGAGTAGCATTACCCTCAGATTATGCTTGCTTGTACCTGTTACAGTGGTAAGTTTGTCATTTGAACCTAGCATAAAAAAGGCATTATAGGGATGGCAAGACCCTTAGCCAGCATCCGGAATCCCAAGGGCGACAGGTGCAGGCCATCTCTGGCAAAGCATCATGGTCTGTCGATCATGTCATCCCAGGCAGACAGATACTGGATCACCATAGAATGACACCAGTAGCTTAGCCAATTGTTGAAGTCAATCATTTTGTCCTTGTACTGTGGTATCATTCTGGGTGATGGCAGGATACTACTCAGGGCTAGGGTCATACCTGACTGGGCTACAATTTTGGACAGCTCCTTCATGTCTCTTTTCATGTAGTCCAGTGAGGTACATCTCAGGTCATTCACACCAACATGGACAATGACAGAGTCATAGTTGTACTTGTTCTGAAGTGACTTGAGTGCATGCATTATGTGACGGATCCTGGCACCTGACAGGGAGCTGACAGTAACTTTCTCCTTGTTTAACCTGGTGAGTGGAACATCAGTGTGCCTGACTATAGTGTCAACTATGACTAGAGTGTTGGGCATGTTGTTATGTCTTATGGGCTGTGGTTGAGTGGCACACTGAAGTTTGTGGGCTATGTGTCATTTGGGTTGTGTTGGGGGTGGAGGTTGCTTGCATTTCTGCTTTGGAGGTCCCGGTTACTTGGGTAGATTTTTATTTTGAGCCTCCACAAATGTAGGAGTGTGTTTTGTGTTTCTGTGTGTGTGTTTTTGTCATGTAGGTTTTGAGGGATTATGTGATGAGTGTGGTGTGGTGCAAGTGTTTACCCTCTCCTCTTGACTGTCTAGTCCAGTCTTGGGTGAAGAGAGCTTTGCTTCCAGTTTGGCTATATAAGTGCATCTCTCACAGGTTGTAATGTTGGGTGGTATGAGGAGAGGGTTGTCTGTGTACATGAGGCAATTACTGCATTGCCCCAAGATGCCCAGATTCATCAGGTAGACAGGAGAAAACACCGGGAGCTGACCCTTAGACTTGCTGCATTGCCCCAAGATGCCCAGATTCATCAGGTAAACAGGAGAAAACACTGGGAGCTGACCCTTAGACATGCCTGGATAGGTGCTTATTTATTAAGTAATAAAACCTGTTTTCCTCTAGACAAGTGAGGAAAGTTGAGTGCTGTAGTAATTTGTAGCTTATTTAGTGCTTACAATGAGTTCTGAACAAGTGCTAAGCTCAAAGAAACAGATGTGCATGCTAAAACTAAAAAAACTGTCTAGTTCTAAGGGAAAATTTGTAGAGCAGACTTTATGGTGCCAGGGATAGTTTAACCCTAGCTAAGCAGCGAGAGCTCAGAAGCTTACAAACAGTCCTGGATACAGCAAATCTGTATCTGGACTAGACTACATACAGGAACAAGTTTAGAAATTTTTTTTTTTTTGTAAAGTGGAAAGGGAGTAAGGAGGATCAGAAGATAACTCAAGGTTAACAACTAAGTGGGTTGGCCTTCTCAATTGTTCTCCCTGTATTAGGCAGAATAAGGTTATGACACTAAACTGGGAGGAGTGTCCCAGATCAAATTTATAGTAGGTGTGGGCAACTGCAAAGCCACCAAGTATAAGAACAGGATACCAATAGGAAGGGAGGGTGGGAAACAAAAATCAGATCAAACAAACCCAAACAAGTGATTAACAAATGTAGAAAATTTCCAGTTAATATCTCACACACAGGGAAAATAGCTAGAAAATTATGCAGCAGACAATAAAAGTGCTATAAATAACTTGTACAAATAAGCAAAAGACAGGATATATCACAGATCAGGGTTTAGCTCAGTGTGAAATGGTAGAAACACTCACAAGTTAACTTTTTAAGTAACAGAAATTTGAAACCTGAAACAACTTTAAAAACAGCTCAAAAGAACCAGTGAGGTGCTTACTCCAAGCAATAGTTCAGGTAATTCCAATCAGACAATGACCATAAACACTCCCCTTTCACTGAAATGCAAGAATGGCTTTGGCTGAACTAAGATGGCCTGGAACATGTGCTCAAACACACAGCTTCTACAAACAAACAACTAGGCCCAAAATGCAAGCCTGAATATGGACAATTCTACAACTACCCAGACTACTTAGGTAGAAAAAAACTGCAGAAATGTTTATCACAGCAGAAAAACAGCAGTGAGCCTTTAAATGAAAGTTTTAAACATCTAAAGGAGCAAGGAGACTCTAGAGACTACTTTTAACTGCAAACAAATAAGTTATATGATACACTCCTTGGCAGGAAATCAGAACAAACAAACCCAAACAGGTCCTTAACAAATGTAGAAAATTTTCAGTTAATACCTCACACACAGTGAAACTAGCTAGAAAAGTATGCAGCAGACAATAAAAGTTCTATAAATAACTCATAAAAATAAGCAAAAAACAGGGTACTTAATGTTATATATCGCAGATCAGGGTTTGCTCTGTACCCTTCCTCTGATTAGCTCAGTGTGAAATGGCAGAAACACTCACAAGTTAACTTCTTAAGTAACAGAAAGTTGAAACCTGAAACAACTTTTAAAAAAAGCTCGAAGGAACCAATGAGGTCCTTACTCCAAGCCGTAGTCCAGGTGACCCCAGTCAGCCAATGACCAGAAACATTCCCCTCTCCCTGAAATGCAAGAATTGCTTTGGCTTAACTAAGATGGCCTGGAATATGTGCTCAGACACACAGCCTCTACAAACAAACAACTAGGCCCAAAATGCAAGCCTGTATATGAACAATGCTACAACTACTCACACTACTTAGGTAGAAAAAACAACTGCAAAAATGTTTATCACTCATAAAAATGAGCAAAAAACAGGGTAATTAATGTTATATATCGCAGATCAGGGTTTGTTCAGTGCCCTTCCTCCAATTAGCTCAATGTGAAATGGAAAGGACTAGTGCCAGAAACAAACCTCCCTGGTCGCATCCCAAATTAAACAGGCTATACAACAAAAGGAAACAATTATCGCAAAAATCAGAAAAGTTAATTCCCATAAGGTTAAAAATTCTATCATCAAACTAAACAGGCAATTTATTTATTTTACATTTGTTGATCAGATGACCAGGTAAGTCTGGCTTGGCACCCCTCTTCAGCGGAAGCTTGGGGAGAAAAGCTCCAGTACATGAAGTACAATCAAAATCTTTTAAGTTGTATGATATCAAAAATGTCAGGTAGAATACAATTAAATTAAATTTTACAGTGTCAAGATAGATAAGATATTAACTGTAAATACAATAGTAAGGTTTTATACACTAATTATACTCTACACAGACACAGTTAGATAAATAAGTATGCAGTAGGATAGCTGTCACAATACAGGTTCATAGGTAGGTACTAGGCTGTCTGCCCCAGGGCATTTATAAGCCTAGCCAGAATGTGTTGGCTTTCACCACCCTTTTAAACTAGATTCCTGAGCCTCTGTCCAGCAGGGCCATAGAAGTGATCCCAGGAGTAAATTTACGATTTCCCATCCACTCAGTGAGGGGCTCTGCCTAACATGAACCGGAATTCTATTCCAGAGCGAGGGAAGCCTCTGGGATATGAAGCTATCCCTTCAGCATGTCCTATTTATTGTTGTGCTGAGGTTTAAATCCATGGAGCGTGTAGCTCTAATGGATTTGGCTTTCTTGAGGTGGACCATGTCCATCAATTCTGGGTTAGACATGGCCTTGTATATCAGGCAGAGATTGCCTCTGAGTAGGTGGTAAGCAACTGAGTAGAGCTGGAGTTTCTTTAGTCGAGATGCATAGGTCATCTGTTTGAGGCCCACGATCCTCTTGGTGAGGTACATTTGAGGTCTCTCCAGCTGTTGCAGGTGTCAGGTAAGATACATCTCAAATGGGGCATTGTACTCAATTAAGGGCCTGATGAGTGATGAGTAGAGGGGCACAATGACCTCTCTTGATTTAGATGTGAACCCTTTTGTGATTAGGTAAGCTATATAGAAGGTTTTTCTAACCACTTTGGCAATGTGATTGTCAAAGGAGAGGTTACTATCTACTTGGGTCCCCAGATACCAAATTACTTCTTCCGTACTTAGTGGATTACCTCCTATGTGGTAGTTTGTGGGCACTTTGTTTTTCCCAAAGGGGATGACTATGCACTTTTTGGCATTTAGCTTGAGGCCATGGTTCTGACACCAGGTATCCATCTCCGTAAGACCCTTCTGGAGGATGCTTGTGTCAGCCGGAGAGTCGATTATGGCTCCCAGTTTGCAATCATCTGCAAACTTGGTCAGCCACAGTCCTCCCATGCTTGCCTGTATCTCAGGTAAGTATATACCGAACAAGAGGGGTCCCAGGACTGTACCCTGTGGGATGCCACTTGTAACCGGTTTAGAGTTGGACATGGCACCCACAACTCTGACCATGTGAGTTCTATCCCTGAGCAAGTTTGCAACCCATCTTGTGACATATGGGTTGATATTTAAGCTGGAAAGCTTATTTATGATGCCAGAGTGGGGTATTGTGTCGAAGGCCTTTGCGAGGTCCAGGTAGGCTGTGTGGACTACCTTTCCCTCATCTATGAATTTGGTGGCTGTTTCAAAAAAGTCAACTAGGTTTAAGAGGCAAGATCTGCCTTTAACAAAGCCGAATTGTGTAGGGTCCAGTGTCTGGAGGTCCCCAATGTCTTTGTTTATGAGATCCATGATGATGCGCACCATAGCCTTGCAGACCAGGCTAGTCAGGCTTATAGGGCGATAGTTCCCGGGATCCGTTGTGGCGCCACCTTTGTGGAGCAGCATTACTGTTGCTGTATGCCATTCTTTGGGTACATAACCTGTGGTAAGGCTGAGTTGGAACAGTGAGTTTATGTGAGGGTTTAGTTATTTTTGGAGCTCGTGTAAGACACAGCCCATGATACCATCCGGTCCCATTGATGCTGTGTTTTTTTACTTTGGAAAGGGCTGCTTTCACCTGTGTGTCTGTGATGTCTGGGGGACTGCATTCTTCTGGGATAGACACTGGCCCTTTTTGGGGGGAAGGGGGGTAAAGTTTGCTGAACCTGTCCGCCAGGATGTTGGCAATGTCAGTGGGTTCAGTGTATTTTGTGCCATTTTGCACCAGCTCAGAGCAGATCTGAGAGTTGCCACCCAGATTCTTGATGTAGCTAAAGAACGCCTTGTGATTATCTTTAGAGTCATTGGTGATTTTTCTTTCGAAGCTAGCCTTTGATGACTTTATGATGGAACAAAGTTTCTTGCTAATACTGATCAGGGATGCCTTCCCTTTTTGGGATTTTGCCCTATCATGTAATAGTTTCCTCCTTCTGTTGTATAGCTTATTTATGGCTGGGGTCCACCAGACTGGTCTCCTGTTTTTGGAGGAGTGAGTCTTGGTTTTACTTGGGATGGCACGATCCATGCATTCCTGTAGGTGCTCATAGAGTGCATTTGTAAAGGATTCTGGGGTTTGGGTAGCATTTTCCATTAGCCCTGGGGCTTTGAAACTTTCCACCTTGGTCTTGAGAAGTGTGAAGTTTGCTTTTGAGAGATTATTCACAGTGGTTTCCTTGGCTGGGGGTGGGGTCGGGATGTGGATGTCCATTGTGATTAGTTTGTGGTCTGATCTAGAGTACTGAATTATTTACAAAGGGTGAATAGCAAAGAGTTAATTTAATTTTGACATATTAATGAAATGAGTGATAAAAGAGTTAAGAGAGGCAGAGGCAGAAGGTGGGGTGGGTAAAGACAGAGTGATAGTTGGTAACAGAGTAGAGAAGAGCAGAGGTATAGAAGAAGAGGAAGAAGACGATAGCAGAGATATTGCGCTTATCCTGGAGATGAACAGCTACAGAGCCAGGATGTTGACTAGTATTTTCTTAGATGTGTTTTGAATGCCTATTGGTTTTCAAGAAGTCTGAGAGCATGTGGGATGGTGTACCAGAGGGCAGCTTCAGAGATTGAGTATTAGGAGGCTCCCAGTGCATTTTGGGATTTAGTGACAAATAGGAGGAGTTTGTGTTTGAGCGAAGAGCTTTGGAAGTTTGGTAGTGTTAAAGCATGACTTATAGTGCCAGACACTTATCATGGTAGCATATTAGAGAATGAGCTAGTAGTAGCTTACTATAGTGAAGGTGAAGTGGGAGTTTAGTCGAATTTAGTTGTTTAAGGGCAGAACAGTGATGAGTTCTAAAGGGACGATTTGTAATAAAGCGAGCTATTTTATTGTAGTATTGTTCCAGCTCTGTTTGTCTGGACAATTATAAAGATTGGGGAGGCATACAGTAGGGTAGGTAGGAGGTAAGCTTTAGCTATAGTTTGTGTCATTCTGCCTGTTAGATGGGGTTTTGTTCTATATAAGAGGTCGAGCTTTTGATGTTTTTTTAAATAATGTTTTGAAAGTGTAGGTCAAGTTCATGTTGTCATCAATGGTGATTGCTAAGATTTTGGTATTAAGGAATTGTTCATGCAGGGTGTTATTTAATGAAGTGATTTTGGCAAGAGTTTTGCTATGGGAGATTGTTTTAGTGGTGAAAAATAGTAGTTCATTTTTTAAGTAGGAGTTGAAAGTTGTCTAGCAAGGATTCTATGACTGTAAAGGATTCTTGAGTAATTTCTTTTTTTTTTCAAAACAGGTTTATTGTTTTAACATATAAGAGAAATATCATAACAATTTTATACAAGTAATTAAAAATAGGTATTATTATAATATTCAACAAAACAACTAAAGTATTTACAAAGACATCCACTACAATCAGATCAATTAATTAAACTAAAATACCATGCTATTGAAATTAATTTTTTTTAACAAATTTTGTAAATTATCCCATACAATAAAATAAGATGTTTTTCTATTTGTTCTAGTCCTAATTGTGTTTATTTCCATATGGCACACTATATTCATAACATTTTTAAATTCATTGAACGAAGGAGGTGTATCTGAAATCCAATTTCTAGTTATTATTTTCCTAGCCACTGCTAGAATAGACCATAACAAGGGAAGCTTAACCTTTTTAACACTTTGAGGTACAGGTGTGTTGAATAATATAAGAGATTTAGAAATAATGAAATTATCTGTAAAAAGAGCCAGCAAAAATTCATTAATTGACTTCCAGTATTCTTTCCATTTTATACAGTCATAAAACATATGAGCCCAATCAGCATTAATTTCTACATTACATCTCTTACATAGATTATCTTTATTATTTATTTTATTCATTATCAAAGGTGTATAAAAAGATCTATGTAAAAATTTCCATGTATAAAGTCTCCAGACAATGGAAGACGTAGTTCTATAAGCAGATTCCAATATATATTGTTTATCTTGTTGATTTGGTGGGTCCCCATTAATAGAAGTGAAATAATTCCAGTATGAATCTACACTGTAAAAAGTTTCTTGTCTGATAACTTTATGTATGTATGAAAGTTTACCTTTATCAGAAACTTTATGTTGTAAATTTAATATCAAGTAATCAATCAGTGTTGGAATAGATTCTTTAACAGTTATAGACATTAAATCTATTTTATTAATGAGATGTTGTCTAAAGGTCTGAACCTCTAACCAGCAAGTTTCTCTTAGATCAAATTCTTGTTTTAAGAAATCTAGATTTTTAACTTTATTATCAGATATCAACTGATACCAGTACTTTAGATCATTATCTATAGCTAAATGAGTTCCTTCAGAAGTAGATGACAAAAGCATACCCTGAGTATACATTATAGGAAATACAATAAAATTCCATTCCCTATACTTAGGGTGCATGAATATAATGTTACGATAACTAATAATAATATTTAATGGGTAACAAACCATATGTTTAGGTGTAATAGGTGAAGTACAAAATTCCTTTAGTAACCATAACATGGAGTTATTTACAATCATATTTTTATGTGTTAAGGAGATTTTCATGAAGTGTATACTAATTAGCTCCCAATAATCTTTCCATTTTGTGACATATGACTGATCTATTAATAAAGTAATAAATTTTACAATAGAAGAGATAGTATATAAATTAAAGTCTGGAAAAGAAATACCCACTTGAGACCAGCTATTAGTATGTTTCTTTAATGCAATCCTAGGTCTATTAGGTGCCCATAAGAAATTTAACATTAGTGTGTTCAGTTTCTTGATAATTATTTTTGTAGGTGGAAGTATTATTGATTGTATTAAGTATAAAATCTTGGGGAATATTATCATTTTAATAATTGTAAGTCTCTCCTCCATAGTAAAAAACATATTATTCCAGGTATTAAAAAGATTTTGTATATTAAGAAAACAGGTATATATAATAGATTTAATATCTTTAGATAGTATTATACCTAAATAAGTTATCTGACCTGAATTGGGTACATATTTAGTAAAATCACTAATGAGAATATTTTTTAGTGTATATATAGGTAGTATTTTAGTTTTTTCTTCATTGAATATTAAACCAGAAATACTTTTAAAATTCATCATGTTATCAAATAGAGACTGTATAGAAGAATTAGATCCTGCTGATGTAATTAGAACATCATCTGCAAAAAGTTGAATTTTGGATGTTGTATTTTCATCTATTTCAAAACCCTCTATGTCAGTACTGTTTCTGATCAAATTAGTCCAAGGCTCCATTACTAAAGTGAATAATAGTGGAGAAAGTGGACATCCTTGTTTTGTACCTTTAAGAATGGGTATTTTTTGTGAAACATATGTTCCTACCTTAATATAAGCCAACGTTCCTTTGTATAAATGTTCAATTAGATTTACAAATGCATCCGAGAAGTTTGTGCACTTCATTAAGGTAAACAGATAGTCCCAACTTACTGAATCAAATGCTGAACTTATATCAAGACTAATAAGTGTTAAATCTTTCTTTTT
>NC_056732.1:81544952-81559952 GCF_019279795.1 Protopterus annectens | reverse complement strand
GTAGATTTTGGACTGATGACCAGAACCTTGAGGCACACCTACAGTAATGGGTAGAAATTATGAGTATTTCTGCTGCTATGTGACTGCTTAGAATGTATCTATTAGGTAGATGTTAAACCAAGGTAAGGAGTGGGGAGAGACCTAAAGAGAGGAGTTTTAGTAATAGTTTATGGTGACAGACAGTGTCAAATACTTCGGACAGGTCTAGGAATAAGAAATGTACAAGGTTTCCGGTATTTCTGTTTTTATTAATAGCATAAGCAAAGTGAAGTAGGCCAGTAGTGTGTGTTGTGGCTGGTACAAAAAACATGTTGTTTGGAGGAGAGAATATTGTTTATGTTAAGGTACTGCAATAATTAAGAATGGATACACTTTTCTAATATTTTAGATAATGGTGACAGGATGGCAATTGGCCTGAAGCTGGAGTAGTCAGCAGCGGTTCCTCCTTTGTGACGAGGAAGTATATATGCCTTTTTCCAAATATCTGGGGCATGAGTTTCTAGAAAAGATCTGTTTATTAGTATAGAGACTGGATGTCAGGAGGAAGGCTGTCTGCAGCACAACTTGTAGTTTTTTAGTTTTAGGAGATATTTTCTTAAGATTCAGGTAGGGACAGGTTTGAGTGAGAAGTGAGATTCCATGGGATTTTGCTGGTGGGAGGGGGTGTTGTCATTTATAGGTGAGGCTACAGCTTGAAGGAAGTATTTGTTAAAGTTATTAGGGACTGTTGATGAAATATCTTCTGGGGAGGGAGTAGGTTGTTGTCTTTGGGTTGGATTTAGGAGATTTTGGACTGATGACCAGACTTTTTTTTAGGATTATTTTGCTGTGCCTGCTGTAAGTTAAATTAGTGGAGATTTTTGTCAAGCTTTAGACTGTGTTTGGATTTATTTCTTATTTCTTTTTGTAGTGTAGATGTTTTTCCTGGGGTTTTGTCAGCATGCCATGCTTTCCATGCCTTGTCTCTAAGCACCATTAGTTGCCTACTGTTTTTAGATAGCTGTGTTGCTGGACTAAGTTTAACTCTTTTTCTTCTGATGGGAGCATGTTCGACCAGTATATTGGTAAAGGTTTTGTTAAATTTGAAGGTGCCTTCATGTATTTTTTTAACATATTTCAATTGTATTGCTTGAGAGTGGAGATGAAATTGCCTACATTAAAATTGGATAAGTTACACACATTCTTGTACATGTGATATTTTATTTAATTGCATACGAGCCTGTTAGCAAAACTGGGTAGGGGTCACTTAGGTTCTCCGATAGTGTGCCATAGTTATACAGATTACTGTGTTTAGTTGAGATAATCCACACTAGAGTAGGGGCCTTGGAGGAGGGCTTGTTATATCTTGTTGGTATATTGATGAGCTGACGGAAGCCATATAGGTTTAATACTGGTAGATACAGTTTGAGCACAGTATATGTTAAGGTCCCCAGGGATGGTGGTTTCTTGGAGTATATTGGTAGAAGCCCAGGACAGTATGCCCTCTGCTATGCTGATGTTTTTTCCTGGGAGAATATATAAGGCTATGATACCTATGGTCATTATTATAAGAGTTTAGCTTGAGTAAGGCAATAGGAATCTCTGATTTATTGAATGAGGCATGCTTTTTATGTTAAAGGGCTATGTTCAGGTATTTTGGGTATATAATATCTACCCCACATGCTTTTTTGATATGCAGTCTGGTCTAGGGATACTATATCTCAGTGAGAGGATTTCAGTACCTTTGACTTCAGGTCTTAGCCACATTTCTATAATACAGAATATGTCAAGGTTGTAATGAGATGGGAAACATGCAATTCAGTTACTTTGTTACAAATGTTTCTAAGGTTAATGTTTATAAATTTTAGACTTGTTTTAGTCAAGTTGCAGGAGTAAGGTGTTATACTGTTAATGGTTGTGTGGGCCATTATGGGAGAGGCTGCCGTGGTTGGACCTGGCTTGGTGTGAATGTCACCACATAATTGCAGACTGGGTAGGGATAACTTGAATATAATACAATGCCACTTAGTTTTATATTTGTTCTTTGTGACTAATTTGTGATATTAGTTACTTTTATATATGCTTGTTTGAAAAGATGGATGTGAGGTATGTTGTGGGCTATAAAGAATGAAATAAGGGAGTAACTGCCATTGAGAGGACTGGACTCAACATTAGGCATAAGGCTGGTGTTGAATGATGTTTGATAGTTTGGTTATGTGTACTACAAAGAAGGAAAGTGAACTGTAGTACATTGAATAGCATGCTAATTATTATGCAAGTGTTCATTTAGTGAAAATGTAAATAGGACAGTGACAGTGGGCTTGATAGGGATTGATTGGTTGTTTGTTGGGTGAAGTGGAAGGGGTTGTCAAGTTATAATGTAGAAGAAATCCAGCTGAAAGAAGAAGAAAGGTAGGAGGTGATTAGTGGGTGTGTGAAGGAGGTGCAAAAATATAGATTGTAATCTGTTTTTTGATTGGTTTTGATGTAGTTGGTGGATAGTAGATTAGGATAAGTGTAGATAATGGTGGTTGGGAATTGGGGATAGGGTAGGTGAATGGAGCAGGTTCAGCTAACCAGGTACTTCAACAAAATGCAGTTACTCACCCCACAGATAGTGTTACACCAAAAACAATCTGTTGTGTTTATGGAGACAAAGACAGACAAGAGGGCTAATTAGGTCATGCAAAGCCAACTTTGAGGTTACGATAGTCTTCCAAGTGAAAGATAACCATAATACCTTCTTCAGCTATGTCAGAAACCTCAAGGGCAGCACACAGCATTGTGCCAAATCAGTGATTAATGGTGCCACATTCACTGAACCTGGCGATATAGCGAACCTGTTACTGGACAAATTCTGTTCCAATTTTACCCCCCCCCCTCACACACCCAAACAACCCCCAGAAGATACTCTTAAACATAACCCCTCCAAAGCCTCTGTAAAGCCAAGAACATGGCCTTAATGGGTCCTGATAACATTCCAGAATGCCTCGTGAACAGTCTTGACTTATCAGGAGCCCTGGAGTCATTATTTAACTATAGTCTTAAAATGCTTTGTGCCACTTAAATGGAGGACTGTGGCAGTCACCCCCCTTCATAAGAGAGGACCTGAAACAGATCCTGGAAACTTCAGACCCAATGAGTCTGACATGTCTTATTTGTAAAGCCATGTAAAGCATTATCATGGAAATTATCAACAAGGACATAGGAGACCTGCAAACACTGGACCCATTCAAGTTTGGCTTTGGCAAAGGAAGTCAATGCTTATGGAATCTGGTGGACTTCTTTGAAAATTTCACTAAGGCAATGGATGAGGGGAAATGGTGCATTACCTAGATCTTGCTAAATCATTTGATAAAATGTCCCACTTGGGCATTGTCAACAAACCCTGACTACTGGGTCAACTCTAAGGGGTGTGTTGTTGATATGATAGACACCAGGGATGGATGACTTCCCAAAGGATACTGTTATGCACTTCTTGGCATTTAGTTTTAGTCCATGGTTCTGACACCAATTGTTTGTCTGAGTCAATCCTTCTTGGAGAACCTTTGTGTCAGTGCGGGATACAATGGCAGCTCCTAATTTGCAATCATCTGCAAGTTTAGTCAGCCAGAGACTGTTGATTTTTATTTGGTTCTCCAGCAAACTTTGGATTTTGGTTTTAGTTACTGTTGACATTGGCCTTGACTTCAGAGAAGTAAATGCCAAAAAGGAGCAGTCCAAGGACCAATCCTTGAGAGACCCACTTGTGACTGGTCTCTCTGTAGAGGTAGGCTCCCCAATTCTAACCTCCTGGGTCCTCTCTCTGAACCAGTTGGCTATCCACTGGTGACATACAGGTCTGCACTTAACCTCTTGAGTTTGTCAACAATGCCCGAGTGGGGTATTGTGTCAAATGCCTTGGACAGGTCAAGGTAGGCAGTGTGAACCATTTTGCCCTCATTCATTGCTTTGGTGACCTTCTCAAAGAAGTCTACCAGGTTGAGTAGGCATGACCGTCCTTTGATGAAACCAAACTGGGTTGGGTCCAGTGTCTGGACATTTACTGTATTATTATTGATCATTTCCATGATAATTCTGCCCATGACTTTACATATATGACTAGTGAGACTTATGGGTCTGTAGTTTCCATGGTCTGTGGATGGCCCACCTTTGTGCAAAGGGATGACTGTTGGTGTTCTTCATTCATGAGGCATGAAGCCAGTTTGGAGGCTACAGTTAAATAGCAATTCCAGAGGTCCTGATAGGTCTTGTTTCATGCTATTTAAAAGGCATCCTGGGATATTTCCTGGGCCCACTGATGCAGTATCCTTGGCCTTAGAGAGAGCATTAAGGACCTGTTCCCTGGTGATAGTTGGGGGAGTTATATTTGATGCTATTTCCTGAGGGAATGTTGAGGAGGAGAGAAAGGTAAAGTTGGAGCTGACTTTATCAGCCTGTAAGTTTGCTATATCTTCTGACTCAGTATAGTAGGCTCCATTTACAATGAGTTCTGCACACAATTGTGTATTGCCTTTGAGGTTGCATACATAGCTAAAGAATGTCTTGTAGTTGTCCTTGGCCTGGGAGGCCAAATTTACCTCAAATTTGGCTTTGGTAGACTTCTTTTTTTGTCCTCTGAGTTGTTTGTTTAGACTGATGAGAGTGCTTTTATCCTGTTGGGTGCTGCACCTCCTAATTTTTGCCATGATTTTCTTCCTTCTGTTATACAGCCTATTGACTTTGTGATTCCATCTATGTGGCTTGTTTTTTGAGTTAGCTCTGTACGTCTTCCTAGTGGGTGCAACTGCCTATATCCAGCTATTAACAAGCTTGACCAGGGTTTATGTGAACAGTTCTGCATAGGTAGCAGTGTTCTCAGGGTTTATGGGGGCTTGAAATTTTGCCAGGTTATCACCTAATAGCAGGAAGTTATCCAGTTAGTCTTAGAGTAGTTCCTGAATATTCCACGTTTAGCTGGGTGTTCAAGTTTTATTTTTACTTCAAAGGAGGTCATTTTGTGGTCTGAGCTAACCAGGGAAGACATTACAGTAGGGGGTATGCAGCAGCCTCCCATATTAGTGAGGGCCAGATCCAGTATGGTTGCACCCCTGGTTGGTGTATTGACAATCTGGTCCAGGAAGTTTGTGTTTACAAAATCCAGGAATCTCTCTGCCTGTACATTTGGTGTCATATAGGATTCCCAGTTAATAGTGGGGTAATTAAAGTTATCCACGAATATGGTATTGGGTTGAATGGTGAGTGTTTCCAATAAGTTTAAATACATGGTATGTGTCTCTTGGGTCATAGAGGGGGATCAATAGATTGCAAAAAAGTGGTATTATATTTTGCCACCCTTAGTCCCTGTCTGTGTAGTAGCTTGTCTAAATGTGTGGAAAGCATTGTAACCTTGCACTGTTGGTGTGCTGTCCGCAACTTTAAACCATGTCTCAGTGACCACATAGACGTCAGCATTCCCTAGGGTGAAGAGTGCTTCTAAGGAATAGAGCTTTTTTTTAGACTCTTAGCACTGAGCAGTAATACCTTGAGATTTTCTTGATTTTGATTTACTATGTTGAAAGTACTTTCAGTCTGACATTGCCTAAAAAAGGCACTATGAGGGAAGACAATGTTTTAGCTAATATTTGAAAGCCTAGAGGGAAAAGGTGCAGACCATCCCTGGCAATCAGCATGGTCTGTTGACCATCTCTTTCCATGTTGACAAATATTGCACCCCCTTAGAATGACACCAGAAACTAAGCCAATTATTAAAGACAGTCATATTTTGTTCATATTGTGGCATCATCCATGGAGAAAGGGAATGCTGCTCAGTGCTAGGCTCATACCAGCCTGAGACACATATTCTGAGAGCTCCATGATGTCTCTCTTCATATAGTCTAGGGAAGTATGTCTCAGGTCATTTACTCCCACATGGACTATGACTGAGTCATACTGGTACTTGTGGTCCAGTGACCTGAGTATGTGCATAATGTGGCAGATCCTAGTCCCCAGTAAGCAACTGACCATGTCTTTCTCTTTAGTCAGCCTGGTGAGAGGGACATCAGTGTGTCTCACGATTGAGTCTCCAATGACCAGAAAGTTGGATTGTGGGGTGGCTTACCTTATAGGTTAGAAGTAGAGGCTCCATGAGATGTGGCTCTGTGTGTTGATGTGAGTTTTGTATTGAAAGAGTGCATTTGGGACTGCTGAGGGTATTTGTTATGTGTACTTCATCTAGGAGGTCTTTGGGATTTAGGAAGGTTACATTTAAATGCCTCAACATATGTGTGACTATATGTCTGCTTTGAATTATGTGTGATGGGTGCAGTGTGTGTACTACTAACAACCTTATTTCCATTAGGAGTAATTTTATGAGAGAGCTTTGCCTCCAGTGACGTTGTGTAAATATATCTCTCACATACTGTATCAGTTTGTTTGAGAATTAGCTGGTTGTCAGTAAACATGAGGCAATTTCTATATTGCCTCAGGATGCCCATATCCACCAAGCTGGTAAAAGAGATAATGGGAAAGTTCATATCCATGGCAATATACCCTTTTTATTGATTAGACAGTTGGAATAAGAATATAAAGCAATGTCAGGGGTATTGAGTTTGCAACTCTGGGGACAGTTCTTATCAATGCAAACTGTGTGCAACCAGGTATAGGTGAAATTTCAAGTGTGCTTGTACATGAAAAATGTCACTCAAGGTGTTTGTGTCTGTAGGTGTCTATACAGGGCACTGCCAAACACTTGAGGGGAAACTAATAAATAGACCCTGAAAAGTATTTAGGCAGATATTCTGAAGTTAGAATCAAATCAGATAGTGCTTACTGAAAGCAAAGAATTAGCTTGTCAAGAATAATGAAAACAGGGGAGTCACATGAATGGCTACTACTAGTGCTGGTCTCACCACAGCTTCTCTCACCAGAAGCAAAACATTAGCACCAATCCCAAGATGAGAAGCAGGCCACAGTCTGTTTGGTGATCCACAGTCTTGTTCCAGATGAAAGAGTCTGTAGGCTTGTTGTAGCCTTTTCCTGGTAGATGCCTTGAATAGCAACAAGACCACTCAGGAACGTCAAGCATAGGCACTCATTACCCAACCAGAAACAGTTAGGAATCAATCCACTCTGCTCCTTCTCTCACCAGGAGTATAATATAAGCACAAATTCCAAGCTGTGACCAGAAAGCCTATGAAGCAGTTATTAGGCTTTCTGGTGATCAACAGTCTCCAGGAAAAGATTTATCTGTGTTCCTTCTCTCACCAGGAGAAAAGAGTAGCACTAGTCCCATGTAGTCACTCACATGATACCCCCATGGGATCATGGGCCATATCAGTGAGGCAACTGTTGTGCTCTATACATCCCATATCAGTCAAATTACTGAAAATTCATTCTGCTCTGTAAACTAGTCACACTCAGTCTAGTACAGTTGGTATTAGTAAAATGTTTTTTTGACAAAGAGAGGGTTCAAGGTTTGTGTTATAGACAAGCCTGCTGTAGCCCTTCATCATCATCATCTCTGTATCTTATTACCATCTTAGATAGACCTATGTCTGCTGTACAAGGCATTAAAGTATTCATTAAATGCCCCCAATGACCTAAGCATCAGAGGACTCATTAAAAATTAATATTAACCATACTATGAAATGTAACACCTTCATATCTCAAAGATTCCTACACCTACGGAACAAATTTCTCCTCCTCCTCTAAATTAAACTAAGTTCATTAATCCATACCATCAGGAAGAAAATGGAGAACAACGTGGACATCCATAACTTCCAACATATGATCCAAGACATCAAACCCCTTGATAGGAAATAGGCCTTGAGTTTGTTCACTAAGCCTGTGACTCTAGGAACTGATGGCCATATCTAACAATGCCAGCATTGTTTTCTGACAAGCCATTGCAGTGAAACAGTCATTAATAGGCTGTTTCCAGCTAACTATGGATGTGTTAACAGCCTCAATATTACAACATCCTTTAAGGGCATACCCCTTGTTTCTGTTAGGACCAGTGTTTAGAGTTCTCATTTTTATGTGAGCATTTTACTTTCTGCTGGAGACATGATGGGTTTAAGGTATTAGGTTTGGTACTGGGCTATTTTGGGAAAGTGTATTTTTTTTCAGGTCATAAAGGGCATGAGTCATTGTCATACCCTTTTTTGTGATGCTTTGAACCAACTAGGTATCTGTGGCAGGATCATGTCATTTAAATGGAAGCTTTTTGTCAAGAACATGGCTAATGGACTGCTGCATGAATATGTTTAAAGTTACAGTGCACTTCTGAGGTATGTGTCACTTTTTAATATGAGAGGTTTATTTTTAAGTGTTTTAATAAAAGGAATTTTATTTATTCGTTTTAAGTATTGTCATGCTTTGATATCAGGAGTATTCATGTGGTTGTGGGTGGGGAAAGGGATGAATAGGTATGCTTTTTATAATGCATTATTGATTTAAATGTGGCATGTGTATTTCCTGTTATTTCTACAGGTTTCTGTTGTAATAACATTTCTGTGGATAACAGGGAGTGCAATTCTTTTTTACATGGGTGTGATTTCTTGCACTTGTTATTTCATTTCTATGTTTTTTTTTTATTTAGAGCATAATTTCTTGTTTCTTTTGGTAGGTTTGATTTGTTTTCCATTTTAGGTTCATTCTGTGCAGTATGTATGACTTGCTGTTGTGATTTTGTTAGTTTTTTTTTTTACATTTATTAGTGTTATTGGATTCTTTTTTTACATATTTTTAAATGTGATGCATTGCATATACAATCGTAGTGTAGATAATTTGTATGTAGGGTTGTGTGTTACTGTTTCCTTTTGTAATGATTATGATTTCTGTAGATTTTGCTTTCTTATGTTTTGCCCTATTTAGTTCCTGGTGTGATATGTTTGCAGCTAACCATTCTTGTATGTCATCTTTTCACTGTCTGTCATGCTGCACCTTATGTCAGCTACCTTTTAGCCATTTACCAGACATGGCCTGTCCTTCATTACTCCTCTTGCTACAACCGTGTGTGCCCTGGCAATCCTCATATCTTGTTCTGTCCATCCTGATATGAGCATTCAGGTCCCCAGTTAACAAGGCCAACTCATTTTGTCCAACTTTATTGAGAATGTCCTGCAACTGCCCAAATGTCCTCACCATCGCAGCCCAGCTACGGAGCACAGGCTGAGATCATGATGACTGCTGTCTCTTTACCCTGGACTCTGATTGTCATGAGTCTGTTACTAATTCTGATGACATGCTTCGCTGTCTACAAAAGATTCTCTTTCACCACAGTTCCCAAACCATTTCTAGTCTGTCTTCCTCTGAGAAGACCCTGGATCCTAGACCAAGAGACCTTGCTGTAGGTCCCTTTATTTTGTCTTCTTGATACACAGAACATCCAATATCATATCATTCACATCCAATCTACACCTCATTAGTGAGCCTATAGTGAGCGTAGAAATCCTTTGTTCATTTTTGACAGATTGATCGGTCTTATGTCTAGCTTCCACATAACAGACGTATCCCAAATTATGGTGCCTAAACAACTGGATACGGGCCAGACTTAGCTAACTAACCCAGAGCTGCGAGGCTTTATGTCAGACACAAAGTGGCCAATAGCGGCACTTAAACCCCTCCTGCAGTTAGCATGGGTCCGGGTAAATATAAATAAATATATATATATATATATATATATATATATATATATATATATATATATATACATATACATATGTAAAACTATATATACACACACACACAAAGATACAGATACATAGGTGTATATAGTTATCTAGTTAACTGTTTATAAGGATATTGCTGTAATGAGATGGAATTTTAAGAAAGCTCTCATTAATTGGGATAGCCCCATTTCACTACTGCTGGTGTAACCCTGGATGATCAGGTGATTATACTTAGATTATAAGAGTGGAGAGATTCAGATCCCTCCAAAATATTGCCCTTGGGTCATACTAGCAATGGATAAATAGCGAGTGTGTGTGTGTGTGTGTGTGTGTGTGTGTGTGTGTGTGTGTGTGTGTGTGTGTGTGTGTGTGTGTGTGTGTGTGTATGTGCGTGTGTGCGTGTGTGCGTGTGTGTGTGTGCGTCCTATATCTCACAGTTACTAGATGCTGATTTTTAAATTATGTTAATAGAGATTTATTTTATATTTTTAATGTACTGCCTGGCAACATTATAAAACCAAGAGCACAGATGTATTTTTTGTAAAATTCAGTATGTCTCTAATATTACATTTGCAAAGTAACTGTATTCATTTTGCCATCCTGACCTTAACAGTTAACTCCATTAAACATTGTTAATTTCCTTTATATACAGAAATGTTTTTGAAGAGCTTTATTTCAACTCCCTTGTTAAATTAAACAGCTCATTACTTCTTCATTAATGCTATAGTGTCCTTTATATCTCTGCATGAAAAAGCTGAAATTAATCACTTCAAAAGCTGGAAAGAAAATTAACTTTAAAAAGACATGCTTGGCAAAAGAAAGAGCAAAACCTAATATATTCTATTGCATTTCCCCCTTGACATCAAACTAACATCATGTCATGCAATTTGCTTTGTAGCCACAAGATACAATTCCAGACATAATAATATGGATGATGAGCAACAGCAAACGAGTTGCATACACACGTATTCCTGCTCATTCAGTCTTATATTCTATTGTTCAACAGGAAAGAGGAAAAGACTGTGGTAAAACCCAGACCGTATTTCTAAAGGTAAATTATAGTATCTTCTGTACAGTTTTATGTGTGTGTCTGTACCTAATATGTATATGCCTGTATTAAATGCATGTCAGTGGTTGTGTGCATATGTCTATGTCTCAAGTAAACGAGATCGGAAAAAAATAAAAAAAGTGCAGGAATAATCACATCCAGTTGCACTTCATATCATTATTCAACTGTATCTAAAAGTTTGACTTTATCATGCAATATATTTAATGCTTTAGTTAGGCAAGTAGATCCATTGAATCTCAAGGATTGTTTTCATGGATGACCCAAGCCAGGGTGATCCAGAGCTACTGTACTGCAAGGCTGCAGCCACTCCAAATTTTCAAGAAGAAAATATTTTGTTTCTTAAAATTATATCTTTTTTTTGCTGGCTGCAAATTCTATGTTTCTTCTATCAGCCATGGCTCATACTACCTGTTGCAGTTCTACTGAGCATATGTACAGAAATCTGCAGTTTGAATCAAGAAAAAAAAGTCACAGGCTGTCTTTTAATATACCCCACTGAAAACACTGCTTCCTCCATTCATAAGTTTGCTGTAATGCCTGCTTTCGCTTCCTCCTGCTGTATTAATTCATAATGAAGAAGTCCTTGTAGAGACTTGTTTGGCTGAGAGATTTAGGAAATGATTGCCATGGCTGCAGCGGTCATTGGAATAGCTTGACCTTGTCATCACCCACCTGCTCCTATTATCGTCAATCTTACTTGTTACAGCACTAAGCAACCAATGAGACAGAGGGTCACAGCTGAGTAAGGTCTTTCTAGTATCTTCAGTACAAGAATACATGCACACAGAAAAAGTATGATTAAGAAATTAGATAAATACTATTATTTGTCACCAAAGAAACATCACTTTTAGTATAGCTGTCAGTCAGTCATGCCTCCAACCACCTCAGTTTCAATCTGTCAATTAATCTATGAGATGCAGTTGAGACTTTATCAACTGTATATGGGTACACTAATAGATGTGCTTATTTATTTTATTTTATCTATTTGCTATCTTTCTTTTGGTTCTTTTGTTGTTGAACTTCTTCACCTCTGATCTTTCACTCTGGACATAGATTTTGTCCTTTGCACTGCATGTATTGTAATGCCATTGCTGACTATATTAATAAGGATGATTGCAGCACATGTCCTGATTCTGTCCATATTGTTTCTTTTCTCAGAATACTAGTAACATTATCTCTATATTTACATTTTTGTACAGTTTACTGCATGTACACTCATATATCACCAAATTGGAAAGTATCTTATGTGGTATATATGCATAAAAGGGGACCATTTGATAAAATGTTCAAATAAAAATGTATTTGTTTAACATCTTTGGTTGGGAATGTGATGTCCTTCCTTTGGACCAGTAATCAAGGAGTCTCAATCTTCACCACTGACACTGGTGAGGGACATTCACTTGTAATAAAAATAGATGCACACAGTATTTCCAGATGCAGCTCTTTGCACCAAGCACAATTTCTCTTAAGAGCCCACATGGAACAACTCCTGTCTGGGGATTGGGTTTCCCTCTCTTTCACCAGGCCCCAAATAAGACTTCACATTGACCACATCTATAGAGTTAGTCCTCAGCTGAGTGTTCCAAGCCAAGTCCTCCACCACCATCTCTGTGAAACCAGTACTCTGTGTCTCTGTTCCAAGTAGTTGACACACAGTCTTTGAGATTTGATTTTCACACACATATACACACACACAGGAAAGGCTGGCACAAATTTACCATCTATAGCCTCTCTGCCCAGACTATAAGGAAGATGCTGCCACATGAACACTCCAGAGCCATACAAGGGTACCCAATTATACTGAGTAAAATTAATACTAATAATACTAAAGGTGAAATATATTTAATAATATATTTAATAATAAATAATAAAAGAACATGAAAATAATAAATATATATTTACAATAAACACCAGAGCTTCAATCACAATAAATATTAACAACACAGATGGAGGACAGAGTCACTGTCTCAGGGCATCTAGTAACATAATCTACTACCAGCACGATATACTTCTTCATTGTGGAACCTGGGGTACTCAGAGGCCCCACAATATCCATAGTTATCCTCTGAAATGGCTCCTCAAGCACAGGCAATGGCATCAAGAGAGCTTTGACTTGTCTCCTGCCTTGCCTACATTTTGGCACTGCTCACAGGTTCTGTAGTACCCTATTTCATCCCTTGCTAATAAAATCTCAGGCTAATAAAAGCTCTGCATAATAAGTCTCTTGGTATGCTTTATGCTCATAGAACCTGCAAAAGGAATGTCATGAGCTATGGCTAAAAATGCCAGATGGTAGGTTCTGGGCACTACCAACTTCTATATTACCTCACCCTCTAGCCCTCCTTCAGTGGTCCACTCTCTGTACAGTAAACCTTTGTTCCAGTATACAAACTCCCCTTTTCCTTGATAATTAGTTGCTTCCCTAGCTACCTCTCTCAAGCCTCTTAGTGTAGGATCTGAGAGCTGAGCCTCTCTCAACTCTACCTTTGTGACCCTTCCCAACTTCCCTACCACAGGAAGTCTGGTATCGTCTGACAGCAGTGTCTCACTGTCAGCTTAGGTACTACCACTCACCTCTGCCCTTGCAGTAAATCTGTCCAAAGGAACATCAGTACCTACCAGCAGCTGTGGCTCACCTTCAGGCTCACTGCTACTGGGTAGCTCCCTCCCTGAAATAGCCACATCACCAGACCCAGCTTCAGGTGTGGGGTCTATCTGGGTCTCCACCATGCCACCAGATCCACATGCCTGTCTCCAAGCATGACTGCATGCAACTCGATGCATACAAGGTACTGAATTATCAAAATCATTCCCTATCAAGACATCTGCAGGGATATCCTCAAACACACATACTTGCTTGCTTCTTTTTCCATCCTCCCAGTCAAGGTGGACCCTGGTCAAAGGTATCTGGAATGGGGTCACTCCTATAGCTCTGAATGGAGTGGACTGCCCAAGCAAGTACTGCTGCTCTTTAACCACTGCACTCTTCATAATGGTTGGCAGAGGCTGTCTCTCTCTTAACAGTGCCTGTTTTCTATCCCTATAATAGGATATAAACACCAATGATAGCCTGCTACCCCTGTTCTCTCCAGACAACTTACCACTGGCATACTGTTATTCCCACTTGCTGGCTCCCCTACCTTTTGTTCCCCACCTTGCTTCCATGGACATCTGTATGCTACATGGCCCCACTGGTTACATTTAAAGCATCTAACCATTGATCCTGGAAGTGTAGTGGCTTCCCCTGTTACTGGTGGACTCTGTTGGGGTGGTTTATGCTGCCCACCATGAGTTCCCTTATATCCTTATGCAGCACTGGGTATCCCCTTCATCTGCAGTGATGCCCTGCTTGATAAGTAGAGATCCCCTTTTTCCCTAGCTCATCTGCAGAATTCCACTCCCGGTCTACCAATCAGATTGTTTTGTCCTCAGGCAAAGTGCTAAGGGCTTGTTCCCTCACCAAAAGGTCTGCCAGCCTTTCAAAAGTTGTGACATGACACCCACTCACCCACTTATGAAAATAAGTGCTTAACTAAGCAATATAATCACATATACTTTAATCTGCCATGCATCTATGCTCATGAAACTTTTTTTCTGTAAGCTTCAGGTATTAACTTAAAACATTCCAATAAATATTTCTTTACTGTATCATAGTCTAAACAATCAGTATCAGACAATTTAGAAACAGCAGTTACAGCTTTACCGTGGAGTAAGGGAGTCAGGAACCGTACCCAGAGCCCTCGGTCAACATTATATTGTTTACATACTCTTTCAAATATATGAATAAAACTATCAAAATTATCACCCTCTGTAAATTGTGGAAGAAATGTACTGACCTTTACTACTTCTGCTGTTCAGTTATTCCCCTCCCCATTACCTCCATGACCCTGACAAAGAGTCAACATCTCCCTCTCATGTTGATGCTGCTTCTCATTTTCTTCTGCCTCCAAATGTCACAGTCTCTCTGGCAATTCTAATTCCACCTGTTTTGCCTACCACAGTCTCTCTGACCTCCAGTTTAAGTCTCTTTAACTCCAGATGGGTTTTTCAGTCATCTGAGGAAAAAGGTGAACTGTTTCTGAAAGCTGCAAATCTCCATTACCAGACTGAGTATCCTCCTGGTTGCTGGTCTGGGCTACAGCTGTGACTAAGGCTGAAATAATTTCCTCTTTAGTCAGGTTGGCATGCACCAGTCCTTTGGCTTCACACACCTTGGCCAACTGGTTGTTTGTTTGCTTGTCATAATCCTCTGCTGATATCTTTGCCTGCTTTCCCTGACGAAACTAAACTAACAGAAAA